>NC_041229.1:8126084-8148967 GCF_002837175.3 Physeter macrocephalus | reverse complement strand
GGCCCAGCCGCTCCGCGGCATGTGGGATCCTCCCAGACCGGGGCGCGGACCCGGTTCCCCTGCATCGGCAGGCGGACGCGCAACCACTGCGCCACCAGGGAAGCCCTGAAAATATTATTTTGTGAGGTTCAAAACCTGTCTATCAGCAACAACAAAAACTTCTTGGCAAACCAAATGTATTTTAAAAGGAATTCCTTTAACTAATAAGGATCCGTAAACCCTCCTAGCTGTAAATAAGTTTCTATAGCAAACTGTGGGCTTAATAGAGGAAATTTTAATTTGTTCCACTTAGGTTGGAAAACAAAAGAAGGACCCTAAGGAAAAACCACCAGGCTGCATTTCAGACTCAGATTCTTAATCAATTCAGAAAACACAATTGATTTTTTCCAGCAACAATTTATTGGAAATTATACAGAACTTAGTACAGTGCCATGCACAGTGGCAGCTTCACAGAAACCTCAAAACTCTGACATAGCACCTAATATCTCCATTCATCACACTTAAGTCATATTTTGGTCATGAAGTTGATGTGGCATTGACATGAATGTGGGTTATAATAGTGCAGGGATGCCACCAGGTCTGGGATCTCCTCGCTTAAATACCTGCTTTTGAGTATTACAGTCTCTGTAAGAATTATTACAGTGTCTGTAAGAATAAGTGACTATCTCATGTTTTTGAGTGTAGCTGCCGTCCATAAATTACAAGTTTCACAAGAGTCCTCTTGAAAATCAAGTAAAGCAGACTCTAGAATATCCTTGGGTCAGTGTTCAATACATGGCAGGATGTGCAGGACACTCTTCCATCTTCAGGATTAATGTTGCAAGAACTTTGACTAAGGGTTAATTCTTTAGTCTAGAAGAGGGATTCACAGTCTGTCTACTAAATTTTTCTTCCCAGTCCGTCTCTTGACCTTTGTGAATATTTCTTTGCTGTATAATCTCTATATTTGTGACAGATATTTTCTTAATAAATACAATATGACTCTCAGGGAAAGGATTCTGGGAAGATGGCTGGGTAGGAAGCACCAGGAATCTCTCTCTCCACTTGGACAACAATTACATGGGGAAAATCTGTCTGATGTAACTATTTTAGAACTCTGGAGTCCATTGAAGGCTTGCAACTTCCAGGGGAAGGCTTGGATAGTAAATTGCAGTTAATTATGATCAGTTTCAGCTTTTAGACAGCAGTAGCTACCCATCCTTCACCTTTAGTCCCATGACAGACAGCTGTGCACATGTTCCTGGGGTAGCTTGGACACAGATTGTAAGGGCTAGTATGGGTGAAAGAACCATGTCCTCCAAATATCAGGAATCTGTGCTCTGATTGCCAATTGCGGCTTTTGACTACAGAATTGCAGACAAAGAGGCAGGCAGCCATGGTTGTGCCTCCCTCACATTGCTGCAATCCTCTCACCCTCTGGCTGAAAATGACTTCCAGGAGACTTATAGGACCACACTTCTTTTGGGGGGATCCAGACATCAAAGACTAGGACATTCAAAAGCAATTATATATGCAGGGAAAATTTTTTAAAAAATTAAAAAGTGACCAGGATGCCAAAGGAAAGGCATTGGACAGAAAAGATCTGAAAAGACTTTAAGTTTACACCCCAGGCAAATCTTTGGCACAAACACAGCCTAGGACAATCAAAAAACAAAAACAATAAACAAAAACAATTTAAAAAAACCATCTGGAAATCAGATTCATTCCCCTTTCTCTGGGAAAGTGGGAAAATATGATTTCCAGAACTACCACATTATTACAATAAATGTCCAATTTTCAACAACAAAAAAATCACAAGACATACAGAAAAACAAGAAAGTATGGCCCATTCAAAGGAAAAGAATAAAACAACATGAACTCTCCCTGGAAAGACATAATTGCAGATCTAGTAGACAAAAGCCTTAAAACAACTGTGTAAAAGATGCTCAAAGAACTGAAGGAAGATATGGAGAAAGTCAAGAAAATGGTGTATGAACAAAATGAAAATATCAATAAAGAGATAGAAAACAAAAAAAATGAAAGAAATTCTGGAACTGAAAAGTGTAAATCTGAAATGAAAATTCACTAGAAGAATACAAAGGCAGATTTGAGCAGACAGAAGAAAAACACAGCAAACTTGAAGATAGGACAATGGAACCAGTTGAGATACTCCCCAGGGACTGAGACACCGGTCGGAGCCTTTTTTGTGATCTCAGACACCTTGCTAATGCCAGTGCCGGTGGATGCTATTTTGGAATTCTCCCTCCAACATGGGAGATGTTAGCACCAGTGGGCATGCCCCACTGAGAGTCCCACCAATCCCTGTACCTTGGCCAAGCCTCACAGCCAGCCAAGTAGTAGCCCCACCCACCAGCACCCTGCAGCAGCCATGACCAGGTCCTACAGCCAGGTCTGTGGTCAGCTTCATGCACCAGTGCCCTGCAGAAATGGCAGCTGGGCACTGTATCTGGTCTGGGGGCCAGCCCTGTGCACCAACATGCCACAACAGCAGCTATGGCTCCACCACAACAGGACGTTGCATGCAGCTCACACAAGGAAAACCCTTTGAGTACTTGGACCTGGTGGCCAGGCAGGATTGATTTCATGGTGTCTATAGGGCTTTTTTATATATAAAATAATATCATCTGAAAACAGACAGTTTTACTTCTTCCTTTTCAGTCTGAATGCCTTTTATTTAGTTTTCTTGCTTAATTACTCTGACTAGGACTATATTGAATAAAAGTGGTGAGAGTGGGGAGCCTTGCTTTGTTTCTTTTTTTTTACTTCTATTTTTCTTTTAATTAATTTTTATTGGAGTATAGTTGTTCCTTGTTTTGTTTCTGATCTTACAGGAAAAGCTTTTAGCTTTTCCCCATTGAGTATGATGTTATCTGTGGGCTTGTTCGCATATGGCCTTCATTATGTTGAGGTACAATTCTTGTATACCTAATTTATTGAGAATATTTATCATGAAGGGGTGTTGAAATTTGTCAAATGCTTTTAATGCATCTACTAACATGGTCATATGATTTTTGTTCTTTATCCTATTAATGTGATGTATCACATTTACTGCTTTGCATATGTTGAAACATCATTGCATTCCAGAGATAAATCCCACTCGGTCTTGATGTATGATCATTTTAATGTGCTGTTGAATTCAGTCTGCTAGCATTTTGTCAAAGATTTTTGCATTTATGTTCATCAGATATATTGGCCTGTAATTTACTTTTTTTATAGTAATGCTGACTTTGTAAAACAAGTTTAGAGGTTCTCTCAAATTTTTTGGAAGAGTTTGAGAAGTATTGGTGTCAATTCTTTAAATGTTTGGTAGGATTCACTCGTGAAGCCATCTGGTCCTGGGCTTTTCTTTGGTAGATGACTTCTGATTACTTTTTCAATCTCTTTATCTGTTATTGATTTGCCCAGAAATTCTAATTCCTTATGATTCTGTCTTGGAAGGTTATATGTATCTGGGAATTTATGCATTACTTCTAGTTTATCCAGTTTGATAGCATAGTCGTTCAAGGTAGTTTTCAGTGCACCAACTTGAGAGCACGTGTGGAGTGCTGGGGGCGTATGTCGGCCAGTTGGTGGGTACTGCAGATAAGGTGTCCTGTGGTGCGCATGCACGGGCCTTTCGGTGGAGTCCGCCATTCGGTTAGTAGGATCTGCAGCCAGGTTTTGAGTTCCGAGAGGTGGTTTTTTGAGGTCCCTCCCCTTTTCCCTTCTTCTAGCTCCCTCCAGACTATTCAGCCATGCTGATCCTCTCAGTGATATGAGTAGGATGAGACAGAAATGAGCACTCTGGCAACGTGCTGCAAGGCTGGGGAAAATGGGCACTCACTCTTTTCTCACTTTCTCCCTTGAGAGAAATTGTGGGCTGTGGGAGTCTCTCTTGGCACTCAGATCTTACTCCCCAGGAGAGGGATGATGCAAGTGAAGTTAAACTGTTCTTACCCTCTTTAATGTGTCTATTCTTGGATATTTTTGCTTGAGTGGGGTGCTGGAATCTCCATGAGGGACTCCCAAGTTTCCACAGAGATATTCCTGCCCAGGAATGCTTGTCAAAATCAAAGTTTCTGTGGGGTATGAGGACTGGAATCTCCTGATCCACCATCTTGCTGATGTCACTGTCTATTTCTATTTATTTCTGTGTAACAAATAGCATAAACTTAGAAGCTAAAAAACTATACCCTTTTATTATCATATAGTTCTGTAGTTCAGATATTTATGCAAGGTCAACTGACTTCTCTGCTAGGAGTCTTACAAGGTTTAAATAAAGTGGTTTTTTGTTTTGTTTTATTGTTGTTGTTTTGCCAGACTGAACATTACCTAGACGCTCTAAGAAGAATCGACATCTCATTAAACTTTTTGTAATGATCCAGTTACTTGTGAATGTAGAACAGAGTTCCGTTTTTCATGCTGTTTGTCAGCCCTTTGAGGGAGTCTCAGTTGCTCTCCACAAGGCCTCTTGATCTTCAAAGACAGCAACAATATTACTCTCAAGCTGAATCCTCCTCAAGCTTTGTATCACTCTGAATTTCTGTACTTTCACCAGGCATGGAAAACCTCTCCTTAAAAAAGGCTCATGTGACTAACTATGCTAGGATCTCTCTGATGGACTACTAAGTTCCACAGAGCTCTTCCTGTCCAGGGATAGTTATCAAAACTGATTTTTCTGTGAGGGTATGAGAGCTGGACTCTCCTATTCCACCATCTTGCTGACATCTCTCTGTATTATTTTCTATCATTGTGTAAAGAATTACCATACACTTAGCAACTGGAAACTACACCCATTTATTGTTACATAGCAGGTAGGTCAGATGTAAGTCCACACAAGTAATCTCCTGAATCTATGGCCCAAAGATTAGTAAACTTCATTATATTTGCAAAATCCTCTTTGTCATTGAATTTATCATAATCATGGGGGTGGAAATATGTGGCAAACATCATGGAACCATGATGGAATTCAGCCTATCACAGACTGTGAAAGATATCCTAGCCCACCTTAGCACTCACTACCCAGAACAGAACCACACTCAGCAATAGACACCTATCCATCACTCTCAGGACCTGAGTACTTCCCAGCTGGAGGCAGGATCCTTGTCCCAACTTCCCTGTGGCTCTAGCCTTATCGCACCCAAGTGGGCAAAGAAACCAAGCTTTGGCAGAGCAGTTCAACTAGCAGTGTCCCATGATGAGATGAGAACACTCTGACACTGACCCCCTGCTGTGAGGAGTGTGGCACTGGGGAATAAGGCTGTGTGGCAAGTCCATTTATCAAGCTGCCCTTAGGAGGGTTCCCAGTGCACGTCCTTCCTTTCTGCTTGTGGGGCAGTTAGGAGTGTGAAGAATGACGCCAAAACAGATAGTGAAGGGAGGGATGCTCTGGAGTACTCTTGCTGCTTGGCCCTGACACACCAGGAAGAAATTTTATACTGATGTCATCAGAGAAACTGACACAAAGACTCAAAGTCTTGATCTCCCCAGTGCTTTCTGCCCTAGATCCATGTCCCTCCCCACTACATACACCATTCTTCCATGCCTCAAACCCACACACGACTGGAAATATCCTGGGGGCTGAGCATTGACAGGTGAAAGAACATGGGTTTAAAATGCCTGGAGTCTCTGTAATGACCTATATGGGAAAAGAATCTAAAACACAGTGGATATATGTATATGTAAAACTGATTCACTTTGCTGTACACCTGAAACTAACACAACATTGTAAATTAACTATACACCAATAAAAATTTTTTGAAAATGATCTTGGGACAATAAAAGTTTCATAAAAAAAAATAATAAAATGCCTGGAGTGCGTTAGTGGCGGTCAGTGTTGATGATGGCAATTAAAGTGGTGCTGGTGGTGGTGGATTATGCTGGTGGGGTGTTTAGAGCAAGCCAGACAGGAGAGGGTTAGGGGCTGGTCCAGGTGGTCTATACATGTGGGATTTATTATCAATGTTCCAGAAAAGCAGCTCTTCAAACAGAGTGTACTTTCTGCATAATTGGTGAAAAATATACAAAATCCACAAGAGAACGTATTGGAAGAAGATGCATGTTCCCAGTGGTGATTTGGGAAATGATGAAGGACCAGTGATGAGGGCAGCCTGTTCATCCACCCATAAAGCAGCATTCCTTTTCTTGTGACTGCTACAGTTGGTCATTGGTCTGGACAAGGTGAGCAGGTTTCCAAGGTAGAACATGAATGAGAGGAGACATGGTGGGAGATGGCAGTTCAGGAAATGAGGCAAAATAGCCACACTCCTTGTGTGATGTTGGGGGAAGGGAGACAAATGAACATATGGAAGGATGTTTGCCAGTGTGTGTGTGTCTTGGGGGTGAAGTTAAGACTGATGACTGGACCTGTCATACAGGCAGAGAACAGAGGTCACTAAATATAAACTTGTGAAAATACTTAGTCCCAATTTTTAAATTAAACTTTTCTTAACTGGATTCTCTAGTTAGTAGTTGAAAAGAAAATGAATGTAAAGAATTGAACCTATAACCTAATGACTTAAGTGCCATTATGTTCCCTACTTCCTTGATGGGGAAATTGAGGGCTGTAGATTAATGCCTTGCCAGAGTCTCATAGCCAGTAGATGCTGGAATGAGTCTTCAAACCCAGATTCATCTGATTTCTGAGTCTGTGCTCTGGCCAGGGCACTTCCGGGTTGGGTTTCTGCCTAGACGCATTACTGAAAGATCTGATAGGGAATGGCGTGGGCCTGGAAGCTTGTGGTGGTTCTAGGCGCCCCCTGTCTGGCAGCTGCCCAGGCGAAGCTTCCTGCGCTGGGAGAGATTATGCCTGATGACCTCTAAGTAGACTGACCATGTAATTTATTCCCTAGACTGAAGCACTGGGGAGTGAAAGGGGTAATTTAGTAAGTAAGCTTGGAATAAAGTCATGAATTCGAACTAACTGCTAGATCCCTCCCAACTTTGGAAGTCTCATGGGCTCAGGATAAATTTAATATATGACTTTTATCAAGCTCTCAATTCCTGATCAACCTCTGAAGCTTCCTCTCCTGAAAAAACAGAAAATGTCCACAATACATCATTCAGGGATGTGATGTATCGTCCAGCATAACTCCACCATTTAAAATGACCATTGTCTTCCAGTGCAACCTGATGTAGACACATTATGGAATGCTGTTTAAGAAACTTTATAGGGAGTTACCACATAATTCAACAGTCTCACTCCTGTGCATATATCTGGAAAAGACAAAAACTCTAATTCGAAAAGATACATGCACCCCAATGTTCATAGTGGCATAATTCACAATAGCCAAGATATGGAAGCAACCTAAATGTCCATTGACAGAAGAATGGATAAACAAGATGTGATGTATATATGTATAATGGAATATTATGAGCCATAAAGAAAGAATGAATTAATGCCATTTGCAGCAACATGGATCGACCTAAAGATTATCATACTAAGTGAAGTAAGTCAGACAGTGCACAGACAAGTATTATATCACTTATATATGCAATCTAAAAAATAATACAAATGAACTTATTTACAAAACAGAAACAGACTCACAGACACGGAAAACAAACTTATGGTTACCAAAAAGGAAGGGGGGAAGGGATAAGTTAGGAGTATGGGATTAACAGATACCAGTATATATAAAATAGGTGAACAACAAGGATTTACTGTATAGCACAGGGAACTATATTCAGTATCTTGTAATAACCTACAATGGAAAAGAATGTGGAAAAGAATGTGTATATATATATATATATATATATATATATATTTATATTTTACAGACACTTCACACATATATATATGAATCACTTTGCTGTACACCTGAAACTAATATAATATTGTAAATCAACTGTAGTTCAATTAAAAGAAATTTTTAAGTAAAACAAAAAAGAAACTTTATGGAGAAGAGTGGATGAGTGAAGGCCTGCTAGGAATGTGGCACAGCATATTCTTCTTTGAGGCGATCATGGCGTTTTCTGGTATAGATTTTACTTATGATGTTTCTAAATGATTTATGTGTGGTTTGGATACACAAATGGAGCTATTTTAGTCATGCAGCATCTCCATTTTATTTTAGTATAATTAGATAGCAGTCAGACATTTTCTAGTGGGGCCACATCCCCTAAACCTTTGTTTATTTGTAAGTACTCTGAACAGAACAGGTACATCATGCCAGAAGAATTCTATAGTCAAGCATCCAGCACTATCCTTCCCTTAGGAAACATCATCGGGATGTTTGAGAAGCATAAACTTCCATGAGAAGATTTGACCAAATCATTATTTTCTGCTTTTCACTCTCTTTTCCCAGGTTCCCCAGTGATGGTGTGGGCCCTTTCCAATATCACATTATGCGTTGTATACTATGCACTGTTATTATCAATACATCCTTCAAGTTTGCACAGAACAGTGTATCTTCAGTACAATAATGCTACGAAAGAAGAATTCTGTTCCTTGGAAGCTCCAATAATTTGTGTATATCCTGTTTCCTCCATTTTCTACTCCTTCCTTACCCTCTGTTCTTGCATAGTGATGATGGGGGGATGTGGGACTTGGGGAACCCTGTGCATCTCTGGAATTCCACTATCATGTTAGAGTGACCTGCTGAGCATACAGAGGACCCTGGGTCCCGCAGCACAGTTCCCCAGTGTGGGGACTGGGTAACAATGACATCATTCATCCATGCACCCCACACTCCTGCAGAATCTACTCTGAATCATTTTTGTTTTCTGAAGGTGGTGAAGGGGAGTTCTCACACATCAGAGCCCTCCTCTCACAGTGTAGGAGACAGCTGGACTCTCAGTCTGTGGGTGCGTGGGGTTTCTTGGCTCTTTTCCTCCCGTAGGTGCTTTCTGGGCTGGCGGATCCTAAACATTCATTTACTTGTCCTATTATTCTTGTTTAGTCAGAAATATTACTGAGCGTCCGCTCTGTACCATGCATTGTGCGGAGTGCTTCTGGTTAATGGTGAACGTGACTGTCAAGGTCTCTGCCATGAAAGGGTTGTCTAGATGGAGAAGGAGAGAGTGGAAAGGGAGACTGCCACTGTGACCTGGAATGTTTTCTCTAGCGCCCAGCCTGCACATTGGGATCTTGCTCCATGATCTTTCTCCTTCCTTTGGCTGGATCTCCAAGCATGAACACTCTAGTTGGGGTCTTGGCTATTTTTCTTAAACATGGTGAGTGAGGTGAAGACACTTAAGAGAGTATAAATGGTGAACTGTAACTAAAATATGACAAATATATTTGCACCCCATTTGCCTTGTGTGTCCCATCCTAGCATGTCCCACTCCATGTTGATGACGAAGTATCTGCAAAAATTCTGAGTCTTCCAGCCCAGTCCTGGAGCAGTGTTTGCCTCTATCTATATACATCCAGCTTGGTAAAAATGGATCTGCATTTTTAGGGGCTAGAAAAATAAAAGAGTTGAATATGGTAGAAATTGTTTCGTACTTTGTAAAATTACCTAGGCATCCATCTAGCTCTAAGGCTTCAATTACTTTGTTGTTTGGATAGTATTTGCTTTGTATTTGTTTACTATGTATTCATGATAGGCTGAAGATATATCTTAAATGATGTATTTGCATTTGTAGCAGTGGCTGTAGATCCTTGGGTTTGAAAATGCTGAATAATTTTTGTTTTTACAAAAATTATTGCCAACTACTCTCGCAATTGCCAATACCTATTTGGTCCTGAGAGGTGACAAAAACTCTCTACTTTCCCCAAACCTGAGTCAGGCTCCTCTGAGTACTCTTTTTGTCTAGTTCCTGACCTTGGCCCTGTCCTTGGCACAGATAGTCCAGTTTTAGCAAGACTCTTGCTGTGTCAGTTTAGTAAAAACTCTCCATCTTGATATCTGATCAAATTCCTCATTCCCTGTCTCTGTATCTTATCACTCTGCCCTGCCCTCAGCAAAAATCCTGTTGAGTCAGCCTAGCAAGATTTCCCATAGATTTGATGTTTCTTCTTAGTTAATTTTGCATCACTGACCCTCACCCCCACCCCCGCTCCTTGGCTATAAATCTTCACTTGTCCTTGTTGTATTCAGAGTTGAGTCCAATCTCTCTTCCCTGCTACAAAACCCATTGTAGTGGTCCCCTGGAATAAAGTTTACCTCACTGTTTTTAACAAATGTCATGAGTGTTTTCTATTTCGTAGAGGGCCATGGTCCTAAATACGAGTACAAACATTGGGAGGGGGAAAGGAAAGCAAAAGGCACAGGCTATAACTACAGTGAGTGCATCCTGAGGCCTGAGGCTGGTGTCAGCCCAGGTAGTGTACTGGCTTGGGCTCTGGGACTGGAGGGGAGGTGGTCAGGGGCACTTTGGACCCAGAGGCAATGGCTATCTTAGCCAAGCCCGGCCCACATGACAAGCTCTTGTTCTCGGGCCTGGGGCAGTGGGATGTCCAGAGAGTAAAGAGTCAGGGACTGTGGAGGGGCCCAGAGATCTGGTCAGGCGTCACGCCCCCCCACTGATCAGGAGGCAGCCTCAAGGGATCAGGAGGGTCACCTGGGACATTTATCCTCGGAAGCGTCCAAGGGGGCTGGTTCTGTGGGAACGTTTCCTGGGCCTGCGTGGCTGTGAAACACCCACTGGCAGGTGTGTAAAAGGAAGCTTCTGCCCACAGCCCAGGAGCGGCTCAGTCCAGATTCTCGGGCCTTCCCGCATCTGCACACAGAGCAGTCTGTCCCCACCCTTCCCGGGCACTCTGCTCCCCCGCTGCCGCCACCTCTGCATCTTCCCGCCATCCCAGGCTGAGATGGACAAGTCCCTGCTCCTGATCCTGGGAGTCCTGCCTTTCGTGTTCTTCCAAGGAGTGGGTGAGTGCCTGTGGTAGCTGGGCAGGGGGTGACGACGTGGAGGTAGGCCGGGCAGCAGCCCCTGGATGGTGATCTGACCCGCCTGGGAGGAGATACATCAAGGATGAGGTTCTGGGATGATCTGACCAGCAAGGATCTGAGGTCTCTTTCTGCTGTGCCCATGCCGACTGCTACCAGGGAAAGAGTTCAGGTTCCTTTCCAAGGTCTCAGAGTGGGGTCAGTCCCTCCCTGGGGCCAGACTGGGGCTGGGGGCTCTTCTCAATGGGAGGTGTTGTGGCTTGCTGGAATGGCCCTAAGAGGCAGAGCCAATGGTTGCTCAAGACTTTCTATAAAGACACAGCCAAGGGGCAATGATCTACCAAGAACAGGTCCTGAAAGGCTTATCTTGAGCCAATATTTCCATTGTAAGTGACACCATTTCCACTGTCACTTAGATATGTTTGGACATCAGATGTCTTTTGTGGGGAGGTACGGTAAGAAATTTTGTAAGACTGCATCCCCACCTTGGAGCCAGTACAGTCCTTATGTCCCATGATATTCTGGCCTCAGTTGCCTGTATGTAGATGCTCTCATTTTGTTCTGCATAATGGCATCATAGTAAGGGAGACAGCTTTCATTTTATTTTTAATGGAATCAAAATCCTGTGTAAAAAACCCATATTCTTACAGAATCAACAGTCATAATATGATGCAAACATTTCCAAGCTTTAAGCATATATTGGAGGAAGTATTTAGGATCATGCTTTTCCCTTGACCCCCTGGACCCTATCAGTGTTCTAGCCCACCTTAATATCAGCCATTCAGCTCTGGAATCAGCCTTCATGTCTATTTTCTACAGCTTCAGATACGTTATGTATGGTCTGCCAAAATTTTAAGAAAGGTCAGTGTTTGAGGGGCAAAGGCAACTGCACCATGGAACAAGGCCCTGGATGTAGAACCAGAGATTTCTTCCTTTTCTCAGAGAAAGGTAATGCTATTAAGCCAGGTTCTTCTGGCTTGAGCTGGCACCTGACTCCTGACACTGGGTAGGGGCTGCAGTCTGAGGGAGCCCTTGCTGGGAGGTGGATGTGTCCCTGGTCTGGAGGCCAGGCTTGGGGTGGCTGGGGAAGGTTCCAGGTACTGTTGTCTGGCACTGAGTGTCAGTGTCCTTCTCTTCCAGATGGATGGCGCCTCAACCACACTGAATTGGACTGTTATGATTATTGTTCATCTTCAAATTTCTATTTTGGGGACCTGAAGATTTCAACCTTTTGCTGTAAAGGTCGAGATTTCTGTAATAAATATTATGGAAAGGGAAAAGAATGATAGGGTCACTAACAGCTGATTCCTTGTCAGTGATGCCCCCTCACCCTTCTCTTCCTGGCATCTCTGGTCCCATATCGCTCCACACGTGCTCCTGCAGAGCATGCTGTGTCCTCCTGTCTACTCCAAGTTTCCCTCTTCACTTCTCTCCTGGCAACCGGCTCCTTCCCACCAACATACACCAAGTGCTCTCAGTTCACCCTTGATTCATCTCTCTGCTTCGTTCACATCTGCAACTCATCATCCCACCCTGGTCCCTCACAGTCACCCTATTCCTCTGGCTGCCTGGCTGCCTGGTTTCTGATCCCACCAACTCAGAAGTGACTGCAATGTGCCCAGGAAGGTGAGGGGTACCATCTTATACATCAGGAGTTGGTGGGGTCAGTGGAAAACGCAGGAAAATGTGTCCAACTGGCAGATGGACAGAGAGGCCTTAAAGTGCAAGAAGGTACCAAGGCCTAAGGCAGAAAAAGTGGGCTCATCAGATTTAGAAAGTGGAATAGGACCTTTGATAAGAGTGACCTTAATGCTTTTAATCAAAGAAACATTTCTTTCTTCTTGCTATTTCTTTCTTGGTGTTTACATTTGTTTAATGGAAAGATCCTCTCACTATAACTGTAGCAATGTGTATTTATACATCTTCTCTTCTTCTATATATAACATTTTCTGCTCTTTTTGTCCATCTCCTTTTTTTTTTTCAGTTTCTTTCCATCTTTTGTCCTTAGCATGTTCTTTCTCTTTTCCTTTGCTGTTTGCCATGGGAAAATGGAGATTATTATTTGTATTTTTATTACTTATTTTTGATTATTTCTGATTCACAATTTAAAACAAATTAAATGAAACTTTTTATATGTCTCTTGAAAAAACTAACAAGAATAAATTAAATCATTTTAGGACTTTTATTTAGTTAAAACATTTCAAGGTTATAAGAAGAATCTTCTAAAAATCTAACTTTCTTTCAGAATATCAAATTTAAATATTTTAAAATAAATTTCCCCTTTAAATTTGAGCTGAGTTAAGAGATGGGAATGGAAGACAAGTTGGATTGTCCACTGAGGAGCATGGCCTAAGCCAGAGCCTTGTTATTAAAGGCAAAAATGTCAGCAACAATGCCATCAAGATCAATGGCAATAAAACCCAACTCAAGTACTCCAGCCTATATTAAGCTGGGTGTACTTACATCTGGTTCCACCAAAAAGAACTATGGATGGGTCATGGTGATGGAACAGGACCAATGAGAGGGCTTTTAATTATTTTAAAAGTACCTTTTATCACTTAACACCTCATAGGCTGGCTAATACCCAAAAAACAGAAAACAAAACTTTGGTAAGGATGTAGAGAAATAGGAATGCTTGTGCACTGTTAGAGGAAGTGTAAAATGGTGCAGCCACTATGGAAAATGGCATGATGATTGCTCAAAACATTAAAAGCAGAATTCCTATATTATTGTCATTAGTGTATCATTGCTATAACCAGCAATTCCAGTTCTGGGTATGTATCCAAAAGAGTTAAAAGTGGGGTCTTGAAGAGATATTTGCACACTCATGTTCATAGCAGCGTTATTTATAATAGCCAAAGGGTGGAAGCTACCCAAGTGTTCACCAAGCAATACTGTAACTGGATAAACAAAATGTGGTATATATATATATATATATATATATACACATATGAAGGAATATCATTCAGTCTTAAAAAGGAAGAAGATTTTGACACATGCTTCCACATGGATGAACTTTGAGGGCACAGTGCTAAGTGAAACAAGCCAGTCTCCGAATGACAAGTACTGTATGGTTCCCCTTATATGAGATTCCTCAAGGAGACAAATTCATACACAGGCGTACCTCTGTTCTTCACTTTATTGCAATAGTAGCTTTACTGCTGTGGTCTTTACTGTGATGGTCTGGAACAGAACGCGTAATATCTCCCAGGTATTCCATGCCTGTCAAAAAGAAGTAGAGTGGAGGTTGCCAGGGGCTTGGGAGGTGGGGAATGGAGAGCTGTTATTTAACGGATATAGAGTTTCAGTTTTGCAAGATGAAAAAGTTCTGAAGATCAGTTTCACAGCAATGTGAATGTACTTAACATGACTGAACTTTACACTTAGAAATGGTTAAGATGGTAAATTTTATTTATGTGTTTTTACCATAATTAAAATTTTGGATGACAAAAACAGAAATTAAAAAGATATACTTTTATCCTTTTCAATAAAAGTGAAAATAAAAACAAAACAACTCCCCCCCAAAAAAACTCCTGCTTTTTGTTAACCTACTCTTCACTGATGATCGATGGAAATTCTGTAGCTATTGTAGAAAATCTGGAAAATACAAATAAGTTAACAACAGAAAATCAAATACTTCTGCAATGGGGCTGTACTTACTGACTTGCTCCAAAGAGTAAAGCATGAAAATGGGAGGTGGGGGGAACTTTACAAGAAATAATATGGCAAATAGTTACTCAGTAGGTGATCAAGGTTAATGTCATCCATGATAAGGCAGGTTGATATTATATAACCCAGGTCTAATAAAACATCAGAAAAACCCATATTGAGGGACATTATGCAAAATACCTGTTCCAGACTCCTCAAAAAAATGGAATGTTATAAAAAAAACAGGGAAACTCTGAGAAACAGCTGCAACCAAGAGGAGGTAAGGAGACATGATGAGAAAATAAAATGTGGAATCCTGGAAGAGAAAACAGAAACTACGCAGGAACCTAATGAAATCTGAATGCAGCATAGAGTTTAAAGTTAACTTATCAATATTTTCTCATTAGTTGTGACAAAATTTTCCTGTAAATCTAGAACTATTGCAGAATTAAAAGTTACTGAAAAAAACCACCCAAACATATCATTAGAGAGAAACGTTGTTATAATTTAATGTATATCCTATTGGCCTTTTCATGATAAGTACACACACACACACACACACATGCACACATTTTTACAGAAAATATACTTTACAGAGTAAGATCATACATAGAATATGGATATTAAATGTCAACTGTAATCAAATGTCATCTCCTTCAGGAGAGGTGTTAGGAATCATTCTCCCAGTCCCCCTCTACCTTCACCCCTACCAGGAATCATCAGAGCAGAGGCTTATCAGCCCCTTCAGCTTATCCAAGGCCCCTGGGAACTGAAGTCCTGTATGCAGGGACCCACTCCAGATACTGCTCTGAATGCCAGCACCCTAGTCCAGGGGTTGAAAAGGATCTTTTCAACTAGAACTTCCTCCCATGGGCAAAAAAGAATAGGAAGAGCCCAGCAACCTTCACCCCCAAGAAAGCCAACAGCCCTGCCCTCCACTGCCACCTGCAGGACCTCTGCAGTCTTGGCCGCGGAAGACCCCTGCCAAGTCTGGTTGACATCAACCTCAGCTGACTGGGCTGCGTGGAGAAACTATGCCACAGTGCCTCCTCAGGAACAAAAGATGCTCATCCTACCCAGCTGGTGCCCTCCCAGCCACCTCCAAGTGAAAGCCTTTCCCCACTGAACCCAGTGCAAAAAGAACAGAAGAGGTGACTGCACCCGCCTGCATGCAGATATCAATGCAAAGCGGTCGGAAACATGAAAAAGCAAGGAAACATGACTCCATAAGAACAGAATAAGTCTTGTTCTGTTCCTTCAGCCTCTGCTTGTTCAGCCTGAGGTTGATTTTTCCCAACTTTACACCAGGTAAAAGAACGACAAAGGCAAATAAAAGCACCATAAAAATTCCTACCGTTTTGTAGCTTTTTTTTTTCAAATGGGTATTCACTTGGTTGCTGTATATTTTTGTTTTCCAGAGCTCCTATAAAATTATTTTAGCCAGTCTCTAGTTACTGTTGTTGTTTTAATATTTCATGGGGGAATGAGGGTCTGGAGCATCTGCCTTCTTGCTGGTGTCAGTTCCTAGACCACTTACTTTTAAAAAAAGAAAAGTCTTTGGGGACTTCCCTGGTGGCGCAGCGGTTAAGAATCCGCCTGCCAATGCAGCGGATATGGGTTCGATCCTGGTCCCGGAAGATCCCACATGCCGCGGAACAACTAAGCACGTGCACCGCAACCACCGAAGCCCACACGCCTAGAGCCCGTGTCCCACCACAAGAGAAACCACAGCAATGAGAAGCCCGCGCACTGCAACGAAGAATAGCCCCCGCTCACCGCAACCATAGAAAGCCCGCGCGCAGCAACAAAGACCCAACGCAACAAAAAGAAATATATATATATAACATATATATACTTATGAAGGGTATAAAATCTGTGTCTAGACTTTTTTCTTTCACATGGATGTCCATTCGTGTTCTATATTTCCACAATATACTACAGTCCTTTAAAAAAGTTATTTTCAATTAAAAATCTCACAGTGAAAATCAGCTTTAGATGGACACTCTGATGAGGGAGAGGCAAGGATTTAAACCAAGGTCCTTATGACACTGAGTCTCAGACTTATTCTCTTCTTCCAGTCTCTGTGAATTGACGTGTTCCACATGACTAGTTTGCCACTGCAAGTACTTAGTGCTTGTGTTGTGTTATCTCAGTAGACCTGTGTGATGTTTGATGGTTTTTCTTTTATTCCCTGGCGCTGGGGAGCAAGAAAGTTCTGTTGTTCTGTTAAATGTCTGCTCTGTATCCCATATTTCTTGACGAGTCTGTACCTGGGCCATGGACTTTTCACTTGTGGCCTCCTTTTCCATTTGGGGGTTAGATCTGACCTACTGGGCGTGTTCTCAGAAACAACTCTGTCACAGTCCTGCATCCACAAAGGGCTTTCAGTGCCCAGGGAAGTGTTCTTCTTCCAGAGGAGTTCATTGGGGAGGGAATAAGAATGCTCAGTGGCATTAGGTGTGGGTGGTGTGTTTCAGTACAGGCTACATGGGTAACTGCACAGAAAGCAGAGTGCTTCAGGAGGTTGAGAGAAAGGAATCCATGGGTTCATGATTAGGAAATAGACATGGATAAGGAAATAAGAGCATGCCAGTGTATCCCAGACACACTAGAGTAGCACTGGTGTATGAAATCTCTTACCTAGCCCCTCCCTGGCCCACTCTGTTGGTCACTAAATCTCAATTCTCCTAGCAAAGAGAGAAATGGCTGGCATGGTGACATGTCCTCAAGCCCCGCAGTGAATCTGAGAGGTGCTGAGAGGAGGAACAAGAAGTTCTGATCTCAGAGATTCATGGCACCAGCAGCAAAGTTGATTAAAATATGAGAACTGCTATGGTAGCCTCCTAGGGTCATTTCATATTCCAGCTAGTATAACCTCCAGCCCTCTGCTACATCCAGAGAAATTCACCTCCTCTGGATATACAATTTTCTACTCTTTAATTTGACCATCTTTGAGATCTAGGTCATTCCCACTTCACTGAGAAAACCTCCCTTATATCCATCCCCGTTTGTGCTAAGGTCTCTGGTATACACAACTTGATGCTGTTGCAGTGGTCCCCAACCTTTTTGGCACCAGGGACCGGTTTCAAGGAAGAAAATTTTTCCATGGATGGCGGGGAGGGGGTGGGGGGGTGGGGAATGGTTTCGGGGTGATTCAAGTGCATTACATTTATTGTGCACTTTATTTCTATTATTATTACACCAGCTCCACCTCAGATCATCAGGCATTAGATCCCAGGGGTTGGGGACCCCTGCTGTAGTGAACTCACCTTGTTTTGTCTATAATCTTTTTTTCCTTCTGGCTAAGTGGAGGGTTGCTTAGAAAAGCGAGTATTTCTTACATTTAAAAAAATATATATATTTATTTATGTATTTAGGCTGCGCCAGGTCTTAGTTGCAGCACGTGGGATCTTTTAGCTGCGGCATGTGGGCTTCTTAGTTGCAACATGCATGCAGGATCTAGTTTTGGGAGCACAGAGTCTTACCCACTGGACCACCAGGGAAGTCCCTTCTTACATTTTTAAATAGAACTCCAGGCCTACCTTGCCCCAGTAAGCTAGGCAATTAGTGTGCTGTCCATAAAACTTGTTAAATTTGAGAATACCCTCTGGGTCACCTGTAGTTGGAACAGCCTAGAGCAATGTCCTAGGGCAGGCAGGGGAAAGGAATGGGTGGTGGAGGAGGGATTTGGAATGTTGCAGTAGGTGGAAAGTTTCAGATTTGTTCCTCTCCCTTCCTTTCCTGTCCCTATTATGCACTTGGCTGAGTGCTTAATAAAGTGGCTGGTAGGCTGATCTTAGCAGACAATGCCCCAGTCGCAGGGAGCTCAAGTGTTACTTAATCTCTAACAGAATCTCTTCCAAGAATCAGTGGAGGTAAAACGGAAAAGCTACTGGAGCTGGGTCTCCTTCTGCTTTACATAGAAATTGGTAAATCCTTGGGAGGTGGTTTGAGGATGTTTACCTGTTGACTTAGACTTAACCTTGAAAAATACTTAAGCAGGGCAGTTTTTTCCCCATTCCTCTGGGTCCTACAAGCTCCAACTGATCCTCCGAGGAATAAGGTCCAGTTTCACATAAGAAGCTTCTTCCATCTTCTTACTCTCCTTGAGAACTTCTGGAAGCCTTGGCCTCTGCTGGGGACCCGATCTGATATGTAAGCTTTCCACACCCCCTACACTATGGTTTATATGTGGGGTGAAGATGCAGGGATGCGTGGTCAGCCTGAGAACTATCCACCCTGATCACACCCCTGGGGCTTCAGCCCAGGCTCTGATACCCGTGGAGATGACCTGACTCTACATCTTATATGTAATGCTTGTAGCTGGCAAGAGAATGCAGGTTGAAAATGCAGGTAGTATGGCTCTGTGGAGAACAGTCATTCTCCCTTTCTGATGGTTTGTTGTTCCTCTGTCTAGTGTAAGAGAGAATTAGATCATCTCCATAGTTCTTGCTGTTCTGTCTATCGTTCTAAGATATATTGGTGCCTAGAACCAAGCTCCAAGGGCAGAAAATCTTCAGGACTCCCAGGTGACTTCTGCACTATTTGGGAAGTGACAGTGAGGCTTCCCTTCTTCCCTAAGCATCATCTTTCTTCCTGCAGCTTTAGCTCTCAAGTCTAAGGAATGTGAATTCTACAAAGATGGGAATTGTTGGAGTGAGATGACATGCAAAACTGCTAATGGTATCTGTGTGTCTGTTAAAACCTTTTCTTGGCCAGTTCATGGTAAATGTGTTCAGTGATCAGGGGGATTCTGGTATAGAGCTGTGGAGAATTCCCCTTTTCCTTCAGGGCTCAACACCTTTCTTTAAGACATGATATCTGGATACAGGGAGTCCATTGAGGTCAGGGGTTAAGGATCTGAGCCTTAGGATAGGGTCATCCTTTTGGGGACCCTAAAATTACATCAAGGGGAGCAGGGACCAAGTGGACCTGGGGCTATTCTCATCATTGTACCCATCCCTTCATGGGTCTCCCCAGCCACCATGATTTTCTGGGTCCAAAAGCTCTTAGACCTTCGGGTACTTATGTGTGCTCTTTCCACACACTTCTTCCCAGTGGCCTCTGCTCTCTGTGTCTCGTGCTGCTCAAACGTTCACCTTGAATTACAGTCATAAGCCCTGGAAATCTTCTCTGACCCTTTGTTCTATCCACATGCCTCTCCTCTGTGTTCGCATTGGCTCCCTGCCATGTCCACCTCATAATATTTCTCACCATGTATTCTACTTTCCTGTCACTTCCCCAGTCCTTGGTCCTAGCGCAGGGAGTGGGTGTTGCTCACCACTCTACCTCTAGTACTTTTCATAGATCCTGGAACTCAGCAGGTTTTCAGCAAGTGCTTTGTGCTTCTCTGGCTTAGAAGGAGAAGCTGCTGTGTGCTCTCAACAACTAGAACCACAGCTCCCCCTGGTGGTGCCTATTCCCTAGTGTTAGAGAATCCTGGGAGAAGAGCCTCGGATAGGACTTTTGAGAGGGGGGTGGCAGGGATGCCATTATGGAGCCTGTAGGTTCTATAAATCTCCTTTTCCTTAAAATAGTCATGGCTCACCACAGACCTGGCTTTTGGGAACAATTTGTTCTGCTTTTTTCTTTCACAGGGAATGTTCTGATGAGAACAGAGACGCTGTGTTCAACTAATTGCCATAATGAGGAGGTGTTGTTAGAGTACTGCTATTGACAACCTGCTGTGGATTAAGGGATTTCTGCAATTCCCTCCCAAAGCTATTTGCAATATAATAGTGTGTGTGGGGGGGCAATTGTCTTAGCCTCTCCCTCCTGTCCCCTCAGGCTTATCTCTGTTCTCTTCAGGATTCATATTTAACCCCGTTAGATGTTCCTCATGTATCACTCTCTCTGGTACATTGACCTTGGGGAAGTCTCTTCTCCTGTCTTTGTCTAGTCTCATTGCCCACACAACTCATGCCTGTTCTCCACAACTCCCACCCCCAATAAGCACGCACAGAGCTGCTTCTATTTTAGTAAATCCCTTTGTGATGCAGAAGGAAGATGATGGCACAGACAAGTGAATGAAGATGTTGTAGACTTTGGGAGAGAAAAAGAACATTCAACCAAGGTGAAACCCATTTTGTTTTTTGGTTTTATTGAGATATAACTTGCACACCATACAATTCACTCGTTTAAAAATTTACAATTCAGGACTTCGCTGGTGGCGCAGTGGTTCAGGGGACACAGGTTCAAGCCCTGGTCCGAGAAGATCCCACATGCCGTGGAGCAACTAAGTCCGTGTGCCACAACTACTGAGCCCGTGTGCCACAACTACTGAAGCCTGCGTGCCACAACTACTGAAGCCCGCATGCCACAACTACTGAAGCCCTCATGCCTAGAGCACGTGCTCCGCAACAAGCGGAGCCACCACAATGAGAAGCCCGCACACTGAAACGAAGAGTAGCCCCTGCTCTCTGCAACTAGGGAAAGCCTGTGCACGGCAACGGAGACCCAACACAGACAAAAATAAATAAATTTATGAAAAAAAAATGTACAATTCAGTGGTTTTTGGTATATTCACAGAGTTATGCAACCATCATCATGTACCTGTTACCTCATATCCCACATCAACATACTCCAAATTGTCTTGACTACAGACCCCATGGAGGTAACATAATATGCGTTAAATAGATGTTTATCAGCACACTCCTTTCCTGTATAACTCTCCTCTAAGATTTCCAGCACAATCAATCTACCCCGATTTCCAATTGTGCAATGTTGTGGATTCTAAATTAAAATAAATATTCAAAACTTAAAAACAAAGAGCAATGGTGATGGAGAGTTTGAAGAAGAGAGAATGGAAGAGCTAAAAAAGAAGGAAGGTGAAAAGAGAGGAAGGGAGGAAAGAAATGTCTATCAGTTAAAAAAAATGGGACTCTTCTCATGGTCACTTGCCCTCCTCCCCTTCTTCAGCTTGTGATATATTTGCCCACCCCATCTGTGCCACGATCTCCCTTCTGATTAATAAGACATGGACTAAAAGCCAGAATCAGCTCTGTTCATGTTTAATAGAAAGAAACACCAGCAATAGAGACATAAACTGAATAAGCAGTGAGCATATCTTAAGGGAAACTCCTCATGCAGGGGAAATGATCATTCTGAAGGGAGTGAACAGAGATAAGATTCAATGAGGAGGCAGTTTCTTTGGACACCTCATCCTCATCCTAAGACATCCTCATCCTGAATGACTCAGAGGGGTCATTGCAGAAATCAAAGTGGTTCAGTGTATGCCCAGCATGCTGAAAAAAACAGAACTTATTTCATAATTGGAGCAGTTTTTCTCACAGCTGGTAATCTCATCCACCATGCAAGAGAAAATCAGACCCAAAGTGTCACAATGAGAGCCAGGCCATCAGCCATAGAGAACTATTGTAAGGCGGGCAACATCCGATCTCCCCTAGGATTGGACTTAAAGAAGGAATATTCTACAAAGGTTACATGCCCCATAAAAGAAGTCCTGCTTTAGGTCCTTAGGAAGTCACATCCTATGAAAGACCCAGTATCCAAGATACTGTCCTGTAAGAGAGACCCATCCTTGCTGGTGGAATAGATTGGCCTCTCCCTCAAAACCATTTGTATAACAAGCACTTTCTGGAAAGTGGGCTGACCACTGGATGAAGAGTGGTGAGCAACAAAGAATTTCTTTGTCTCTAGGATATTTCGGTATATTGGTGGAATTTTAGACTGTTAGGATACTGTGTATTTAATAACAGGGAAATTAGAAGAACTGAAGGTGAGCTTGGGCTCTTAGGAGACCTACGGTGAGACTGAACCCAGGATGGGGAACAAATTCCCACTGAGGCAAAACTTCAACATTAGGTGCCCAATCAGGGTCACCCCATACCCAGGACTTAGCGCCTCACTTCCTCTTCTTTAAAAAGTTCCCAGTGTATTCAGACACGTGCCATAGAAGAAACTGATTTGAGTACTGGGGAGAAAGTTGGATTCTCCCATCTCTAAAAATTAAGATCCCGTACTCCATTTATGACAATCTCAAGACTAAACCATGGAAATAACCTAAGTGTGTACACACACACACACACACACACACACACACACACACACACACACACACACAGTGGGATATTATTCAGACATAAAAAATGAGGAAATCCTGCTAATCTGTTGTGACAACATGGATGGATCTCCAGCGCATTATGCTAAGTGAAATAAGTAAGACAAAGACAAATGCTGTATGATCTCACTTATTTTGAAATCAAAATAAACAAACAAACTCATAGAAAAAGAGATCAGATTTGTGGTTACCAGAGGTGGGGGGTGAGGGGATGGGATGAAGGTGGTCCAAGGTACAAACTTCCACTTATAAGTTAAATAAGTACTAGGGATGTAATGTACAACACGACAATTATAGTTAATGCTGTATGATATATAGGAAAGTTTTTTTTTATGTTTTTTTTT
>NC_041229.1:8108005-8125839 GCF_002837175.3 Physeter macrocephalus | reverse complement strand
GCTCCGCAGCATGTGGGATCTTCCCGGACCGGGGCACGAACCCGTGTCCCCTGCATTGGAAGGCAGACTCTCAACCACTGCGCCACCAGGGAAGCCCTTTTTTAATGTTTTAATTAAGACTATTTTTTAAAAGCAGTTTTAGATTCATAACAAAACTGAGGGAGGTTTAGAGGTTTCCTTTATACCTCCTACCACCAAAATGCACAGCCTCCCCCATCATCAATGTTCCCCACTAGAATGGTACATTTGTTACAGCTGGTGAACCTACATTGACACATAATAATCACCCAAAGACCAGAGTTTACAATATAGTTCACTCTTGGTGTTGCGTATTTTATGGGTTTGGACAAATGTATAATTATGTGTGTCCATCTTGTGAGAGATTTTTCACAGCAGTGTTGATCAAAGACATTCTCAGAATGTTCTCATGGATGGGCTGACAGTCCTTTATTTATTTATTTTTTTCAGCTCTTCCGATGCATTCTGTGCAGATAACTAGATAACTCACATAACAGAAATCAGACAGCCTACACTGGAACATACCACCCACACCTCATGTCCTGAAAGCACTCATTTTCCTTCACAAGATAGACAATTCTGAAAAATTAACCTCTTCCTGGGCTCTAAGAGCCCTTGGCAGATGCTGAATAGTGAGGGAAGTGAGGCTATGAGGAGGTCCCAGATGGCTGCTTCTGAGAGCATTTACATCAGCTCAGAGGTTTTAAAAGGCTAACAGGCATAGGGAAAGTAAAAATAAAAAGAGTCTTTTTGATCTCCAATTTTTTAGGGACAGGAAGCAGACTGAGACAGCTGGGAACATGGGCCTTTTCTTTTGGAGAAGGAAGGGTGATTCAGAGAACTGAGAGCCCAGAGGGCAGAGCTAAGATTCGCAGAGAATCATTCCCATTTGCAGGACTGACTACACATGAGAGGCTGGACTTCAGAATTGTCGTGGACCAGTGACTGCTACGTACCTCACATTATCTCCTTTTGAATGGAAGTGTTTATTACAGTTATTATCTCTCTATGCTACACTTTTATGTTAAGTGTGTGGAGAGCAGATACTTGTCTCTTTAATTTGCAAGACCCAAAGAAACACACCCGAGAAGCCTCATCCAGCCCAGGAACTGACTTAGATCACAAGATTTTGCATTTTAATTTGATATTGCAAGGGAATGGGATTGAGGACCTAAGTAGACATTTCTCCAAAGAAGACATACAGATGGCCAACAGTACATGAAAATGTGCTTAATATCACTAATCATCAGGGAAATGCAAATCAAAACCACTGAGATATTACCTTATACCTGTTAGTATAGCTATTGTGAACAAAAGCAAAAGATAACAAGTGTTGGTGAGGATGTGAAGAAAAGGAACTCTGGTACATGTTGATGGGAATGTAAAGTGGCACATCCACTATGGAAAACAATATGGAGGTTCCTCAAAAAAATTAAAAATAGAACTATCACATGAGCCAGGAATCCCACTTCTTCAATGATATTTTAGGACAATAACTATAGCAGTAAGGTAATACCTTACCCTATCTCCTTATCCTCCTTTAAGCAAGTCTCTATACGTCTCTTCCAGAAACAGGGTCAAAGTACTTCCCTCTTTGTTCAGTGGCTTCCTCAAATATCAGACATTCAGAATCATGGGAGTGAGGAATTAACTCTTTCCTGGTTTTATAAATTAGTCTTACTCTCTGATCTGGTGATGTCCTCAAACCTGGTGCTCGGTTTATTTGTTTGTTTGTTTAGAATAATAAAAGTAAAAAGAGCAGACTCAAGAGTTTCTGACCATGCACTTGAGAGTCAGAAGGGTGAATCAGATGGGTGGTTAAAAGTGGCATAGGTTGAGGGGCAAAGCACCTCACCAACAGGACAACCAGACTTTCCCCTCAGTGTCATTTATTTACTTAATTCCCTTTCTCTGTTCTTCATTCTCTCTTCTTTATTTTTTTAATCTTCATTGGTCTCCCTGGCTCTCCCTCCCCAACTCTCTTATCTATTCTAAATAATTGTCTAAATGTGGAAATCCAGCACATCTGGAAGGGGAGGGGAGCTGGAAGCATATTTGATAAATTCTGCTAATGAACCTAGGAGAATTCTACATAGCACTGAAATAACTGATTAGAACACCCATTTAAAATCTATTATGCTTTTCTCCATCCACACTGTAAATGCAGTAAATATTTGTAAAGGATGATGGGTCAGGGAATAGAATTGGAATCCTTATAGTATAGCAATTAATAATGCAGACTCTGTCTTCAAACATCAGAATTTAAATCCCAGTTATAGCACATATTAGCTCTATGAGCTTAGACAAAGTACTTTAAGTCTATGCTTTGATTTTCTCATTTGTAAAATGGAATAATGACAGTATTTATCTCATTGAGCTGTGATGATTTTTTAAATGATGCAATACATGTAGAGTGTTTAGAAGAGTGTTTGACAATTAGCAATTGCTTAAAGAACATTTGTTATTCTTATTTGGGAAGGCAAATTACTTTTTATTTTCTACATGATTTAAAACACAAACACAATAAAAATTAATTATAAATCTATGTTATTGGACACACAATATATAAAGATGTAATTTGTGACTTTAGTAACATAAAGGGGTAAAACTGTATATGAGTAGAGTTTTTGTATGCTAAAGAAGTTAAGTTCATATCAATTCAAATTAAATAATTATAACTGTAGTATGTTAAATATAATTTCTATGGTAGCCAAAGAAAATATCTGTAGAATATACAGAAAAGGAAATTTAAAAGAGAAAAGTGTTCACTGCAAAAAAATCAACAAAATGCAAAAGCAGATAGTAATGGAGGAAATGAGAGATGAAAAAAAGCTATAAGACTACAAAAAACCAATATCAAAATGGCAGAGGTAGGCCCTTCCTTGTCAGTAATTACTTTAGATATAAATGGATTAAACTCTCTAATCAAAAGGGAGAGATTGGCAGAATGAATTTTTAAAAACCGTTATCCATCCATATGCTGTGTACAAGAGACTCACTTTATATCTAAAGACACAAACAGGTTGAAACTCAAAGGATGAAAAAAGATATTCCATGAAAATTGTTGCCAAAGGAGACCTAGGGTGCCTATACCAATAACAAAATGACCTAAGTTACAAGAAATAAAGAATGACATTATATGTTGATAAAAGGACCAATTCATTAAGAAGCAATAACAATTATAAACATATATGCGCCAAACAACAGAAACCAAAATATATATAGCAAACTTCGACAGAATTGAAAGAAGAAATAGACATTCTACCTCAACACTTTACCTTCAATAATGGTACAAAAACCATATAGAAGATCAATAAGGAATTAGAGGATTTAAGCAACACTACAAACCAATTAGATATAACAGACATATACAAAATGTATATGCCAACAGCAGGATATACATTCCTCTCAAGTGATATGGAATATTCTCCAAGATAGATCATATGTTAGGCCCCCATGGAAAGCCTCCCTGTTTTCAGGACCTTTCCAGGCCTAGAGTGTCAGGGGCCTGATGGGATTTAGGATCCTGGACATTTGAGAAGTAAAATGACTTGGAGACTTTTGCCAGGTCATGCTTTGCCAGTATCCCTTCCTTCTTATCTAGTCCACTGTGGAAACAGCCCATGAGTTCCCCCGAATATAGTCTTGTCATTCATTAGAGTTTTTATTGTAATGCATTCAGTGCCCCCAGATGTCCCAGTGCAGCCTCCCCCACTTTCCCACTCCCTAGACTTGGAGTTTGGCCCCCAGCCAGAACAGCAGAACCAGAAAACCAGGCCTGGTTGTCTAACTTGGGACCAGACAGCATTTCAAAGTTGCACTGCATTTCTTTTTCATCCATAGTTTATTTCTCTTGGGCCTCTTGGCTCTCAGGAGGCAATGTGGGTGGTGGTTGAGAGTGAAAGTATTTCTGGATCTTGATGTTTTTTAAAGAATGATGAGCAGAATGCAGTCAAGAGGAAGTCCCTGAAAATTAGCTGACTATCTCAGGCTAAATCCTCTGATGCGATGGAATTGAATGGAAACTCATCCTTTACTGATAAGCTATTGCAGTAGCTTGTATTACAACAGAAGAACACGTTTTTCTCCCACTTGGTGATGTGTATATACTCCACACATCTTCTTGGGCAGCCCAGGATAGAATATCGGTAGATATATTCTGAAGAGGGTAGGAGAATGACAGAGGTCCAAGTTAGACTTGGGATGTGACAGGGAATGTTTTCAAGTGAGCAGTCCTTCCCTTCCCTCCTGTCCCCTGAGGCAAAGCCTGGACTTGAAGACCCTTCCACAAAAGGGGCAGTCTCCTTCCAGGGAAACTTGATTCTGCTCTCAACACCCACATACTTTTACAACAAAGGAGCTGTAACAGACATACTCTACTAGGGATTCAGTCACTGAATATCAGAAATGGAAAGGAATTTGGAGATCATCCATTAAAACCCAATCATTGTACAGGTGAGAAACTGTAACTCAGTCAATTTCCCCTCCCTCCCCATTCTCCTGCCCTCATCTCACCTCCGGTGAAATGTTGAGAATATACTTCTTTGGTCTGGCATGCAAAATCAGGATATCTGGAGTGACAGGAACCTAAATTCTTTCTGCAGTTCTTGCCAACAAATTCGTCACAGGAGGTGCAAGAAATAAATTTCATTGTAGGATCTGGACGATATGAGAGAACCATGGGATGAGAACAAGGGATGCCAGGTAGTTAAGGGGAAGAGAGAAGGACTGCTGCTGCTGGTGTTGGGACTGAGGCCAGAACCCTGGACTTTCCAGGCCTTCCTCCTCAGCCTCTGAGGATCCTCCCTGCAGAGCCCGCGTCTACCAAGGAATCCATTTTAGGAGTCACATGGTTACCAGGAAACCCTCTCCCTTCTTTCTTTTCAGGCTCAGCCTGCAGCTGTGGTTTCCAAAGGGGCACTGAATGGGCATTTCATTGACGGTAGGGCTGGGCAAGTTTAGCTGAGAGAGCTGACCCAGCATCTAATGGGGGAAAAGAAGGAGAAGGATCTCCATTCTGACACCTCTTACTAAGACCTGGCTCTTAGTTGATCGGTCTACCTTGCCCAGCTATAGATGCCCCAGTGATTCTTTATCATCCCTTCCCCTCACACCTTTCCTGGAGTTAGAGTTTGGAGAGCTACTGGACAGCAGCAACAGCAGGGTCTTCAGGAAGAGTTTTCATTATGGGGAAGGGAATTTGCAGCAGCCAAGGGTTCAGGGGTCTGGCTCCAGCAAACACTGTCTCTGTAGCTCCTGTTCCTCCTGATCAGGACTTTCTAGGACAGTACTCCCTTACCCCATCACCCTGCCCCCTTTGCCTTACTGCCATTTTACTCACCCTCTATGGAAGAGCAGCACAGAACCACGAGGGCTCCAGGGAGCAGGAGGAACAGGAGCCAGTCCATATAGATTGAAGAAAGGACAATGAAGCAGCTAATCAAGCTCCAGGAAGGGCTCAGTAATGGTGCACCAGACAGGGTGTGGAATGGAGATGAAGCTGTGGTTCCCTCTCTAGTCTCCTGTTGTGTGAGTTATGTCCTGGGCTGTAAAGGGTACAGTTCATTAACCTGTATCGGGAGGCCCTGGCTGTAAGATAGTGGGTGTTCTGCTTCCTCTCCCCATTCCACAGCCAACGCAGGGCCTTGACCAAGGAATTTACATAGGAAAGAGATGACCTTACTCAAGATAGTAACAACCTCATCCCAGAGAAGACAGAGGATCTAAGTAAAACAGAGATGGAAGCCACCTTCAGATTCCACATTTTCTCTGTTTGTTCAGCTTACTGTGTATAATGCCACAAACTACCCCACTGAGCCCTGGTATTAGCCTTTGCTTCACAGGCATATAAGCGCATGGAACACTCAGTACGTGTTGTGTTGGATTCCTTGATTTAGCCAAATCACATAACACTGGGCTGGTAAAAGGAGCGACCATTCAGGTGAAGGTAGGAACTGACTCACCTCAGATTTTTGGAATGTCTTATAAGAATGGAGTTGGAGCCTACAAATTCAGTTATCACTAAAAAAAATGTCCAACACAAGGAACCTAGCAAAGCCAATTTGATCAAAATCCTCTCTCTGTCCCATTGTCTTTGAATGGCCCAGCAAACATTTGTTTCCCAAACATTAACTCTTTTTATCCTCCTGTGAATTATCTTACTTCCCCTTGAAGCCTCAGACCCCGTACCTCCTTCTCCTTAGTCTGGAATAGATGACAGATATATAGTTAGGTAGACAGATGGATAGATAGATAGATAGAGAGAGAGAGAGAGAGAGAGATCAACTTGCCTTATTGTCTTTGGAATTTTTCATACTTATGTGGATTCCCCATGTGCACAGAATAATTTTTTTCTTCTGTTAATCTGCCTTACGTAATTTTAATTGCCCACCAAAAGAACTAAGAGGAGAAAGATGGGAAATTTCCCCTCACCTACAAGACTAAAATCTATTTGGAAGAAGAATCGGTCACCATTAACTAGATTGAGAGAACAACGATTTTTGGAGGGGGGGTACAGTGTAAGTAACTGTAGGACTTGGCTAAGCAGAATCAAGAAAAATGGCATTCTTTATTGAGGGGAAGGCACATGCAAAGTTTTAGAGATTGGAAGCTATGTCACAGATTGGTTCCTTTTCTTGTGATGTCTTTATCTGGTTTTGGTAGCAGAGTAATACTGGCTGCATAAAAGAGTTAGGAAAATTAACTTCTCTTCAATTTTCTGGAAGACTCTTCCTAGAATTTGTATTATTCCTTTCTGAAATGTTTGATAGAGTTCACCCTGAAGCCATCTGGGTTTTCCTTATGAGAAGGTTTTTAACTACAAAGTCAATATTGTTAATAGATAAAAGTGTATTTCTTTTTTTGGCTACACCCTGCAGCATGTGGGATCTTAGTTCCCCAACCAGGGATCGAGCCTGCGCCCCCTGCAGTCGAAGTGTGGAGTCTTAACCACTGGACTGCCAGGGAAGTCCCAAAAGTGTATTTATTTCTTCTTAAGTGTCCTTCGGTAGTTGGAGTCCTTAGGAAGTGCCCATGGTCTGACATAATAAGCACCATATGAGTGTGCTTATGTGAGGACTTAAGATAAAATTGTGGACAAAAAATGTTGCCTGCCATTCCAGTAAATAAAAAATGTTTGCCTGCCATCAAGCCATCAGCCACCGCAGCCACAGTGCACCCTGAAAGGAATTCAGGATGGGGAAAAACAGGGTACTGGCCCTAGATAGTTAAGATGCATATCTAAGGAATAATTTCAATGAGCAGACTCTTGCATCTTCCTGTATATAGAAAAGCACTTAAATCATTCATCTGAGATGTCTGTTTTATGTGATTACCAGTAATCTCTTGATGTTCAACTACATGTTCGTTTGTTTGTTTGTTTTTTCAGCAAAAACTCCCATATATCCTGGCTCCTCCCTTACCTCTTTGGAACAGTTCTTCAGAGCTAACTGAGAGGCTGTCTCCTGGGCTATACTCCTCAATAAGGTCTCCAAATAAAACATAACTTGCAACTTTTAGGTTGTGCATTTTTCTTCAGTTGACAAAATGTTTGCAGTGTTTACAACAGAGCAGGTGCTTAGAAAATTATAGTCATTATAATTGCTATCTTCTTAAGAGAAAAAGAACAGTCTTAGACTAAGACAAAAAAATTCTCTAGAATGGGGATCAAGATGGCAGAGTAGGAGGACATGGAGCTGACCTCCTTCCACAAACACATCAAAAATACATGTGGAACAATTCTCACGGAAATCAAACTGGAAACTGGCAGAACATCTCCTATACAACCAAAGCTGCAAGAAAGATCTCCACATAACTGGGTAGGATGGGGGTGGGGAGGGCGGGGAGGCATCAGGACAGGACCTCTGCCCCTGGGAGGAATCTATAAAGGAGAGAAGGTCCACACAGGCAGACCCTCGCCCTGTGGGACCCCCTTGTCTGCTGGGAAATCCTCTGGGACAGATAGAGGGACTCGAGGGACTGGACTCTGCTCGTGAGAATTGAGTGCATGCTGGCTTACTAGAAATCAGGGCAGAGAGATGTAACCCAGCAGGACTCTATGGGGCATTCCTGGGACAGGCCTTCCCCCATACCCTCTGCTTCAGCTCCTCTCTGAAGTACCTAGGTATTTGATGCACATTTCCTGACTTGTTTTACAGATGTGAAAAGCCCCCACCAAATGGAAGATGTTAACTATAGACATTAACATGATACTTGATGACCATTAGCGCATAGCCCCAGGCCTCCTGGAGCCTAAAGACTGATAATCTTAACCCCTGTGACACCACCCTGTTCCCTCACCATCAGCCAATCAGAGATTTGTTCACGAGCTGATCACCTGCCCTGTGACCACCACTCCCTCACCTGGCCTTTAAAAATGCTTTGCCAAAACCCTTCAGGGAGCTTGGGCTTTTTTTTAGGGCATGAGCCACCTGTCTCCTTGCATGGCTTTGCAATAAACCTTTCTTTGCTCCAAACTCAGTTTGTTTGGCCTCACTCTGCATCAGGAACACAAACTTGCACTAACAGAGAGAACGGCAGTGGCAGCTACCAGCTCCTTGCACTCCCAATCCGGAGCTCACACTGGGCATTCTGGGCGGTGCCACAAATTCATGCAACAGCTAAGCACTGAGTCTCCACAGACCGGCCCCAGGAGAGGACGGGATCTAGCTGCATGGAGACAGCCTGGAGGGCCTGGGATGAGGTCCCAGCCAAACCTTGGAGCCCACTGTCAGTGCGCACAATGGGGGTGGATCCCACCAAGCAGGACTTTGTTGGCGAGAGCATCAGGTGGCGCCCCAGAAATGTACAGCAGCTGGTCGCTGAGTCTCGGGCGGACAGGCTCTGGGCAGGAGGACACAAGGGTTCGTTTCCTGTGTTGACTAAAAAATAATGCACAACCTAGAAGTTGAGAGTTATGTTTTATTCGGAGGACACACTGCGGACTTCAAGCCCAGGAGGCATCATTTCAAGTAACCCTGAGAAAACTGCTCCGAGGAGGCGAGGAGGAGCAGGATACATAGGAGTTTGGCAACAAAGGGCAGGTAGTAGGAACAAAAGATTACTGTTAATAAAAGAAAACTAGATATCTCAAGTTAAGGAATTTAGTACTTTTCTATGGATGAGAAGATGCAAGAGTCTGGGCTCACTGAAATCATTCCTTTGATGTGCACCTCAGCTATCTGGGGCCAGTAGCCTGTGCTTTCATATCCTGAGTTTCCTCAGGGTTCATGGTAGGGAGTGGCTGCAGGCTGCTGGCAGGTATTCTTTCCTTCCTGAGTTCCCAGCTGCAATGCTGATGACTGTGACATCCTTTGTTTACTGATATGGAGGAAATATTCCATTTCTCACCTGACAGGAGAACTCTGGCTCCGACCACACCACGCCACAGCTTGGAGCCGGATCTGGGGTGCACAGGTCCTGGGAGAGGGCCTCAGAGGCAGCCCAGGTCCCAGGCAGCAGCACAACCACCTCGATTCCTACAGCCACCACACCCTGGCCCCCAGCCCAGCCCACTCCACACCACAGTCTGGCACTAGGTCTGGGACTAACCCAATGGAGAAAGGGATGAGACTGGGCTGCTTCTGGGCAGAACCACAGATGCATGCACAGGTGACACATAGGTTTGCTGTGACCACACAGGCCTCACTTGCTTCAGTGGTCACCTCCTTTGGGTCAGGGCACATACTCAAGAGCAACAGAACCTGACTGAACCCGATCCTCCTGGCTTCTACTCCAACAACTGGGGAGCAGACCCCGTTCTGTCTGGGCTGTGACAGCCATGAAGCAAGGAGGAGTCCCCACCCAACATCCAGTGCAGGCTCTGGACACCAATCACACCCCCTATCAAGGGGATAACAGCCAGCACACTCTGAGGAAAGACATGGCTGGCAACCATACCAAAACTATCCCGCACAACAAAAATATTGGGCTCACACAGTCTACACGGGATGCTCCCACATAAAACACTCCGTCAAGACCACGTTAGATAACTGTTTCTCCTAAATTCATAGAGACAGAGATAGTTAAGTAAAATGAAATAGCAGAGGAACTACTCCCAACTAAAGAACAAGAAAAATCCCCGATTTCTTACCAGTCTACTGGACCCCAAGTTCAAAAAGGAGGTAAGAAAAACTCCAAGATATTGATGCTAGACTGTTTTCTCCTTGAGGCTTCATTATACTCATTTTACAGGTTTGGAAATGGAGGCTAGAAAAGGTTAAGTAATTTGTCACGGTCAAAATGTTAGGGAGCAGGAGTGAGATTTCAACTTGGATCTGTCACCAAAGCCCATACAGCTTTTTTTTTTTTTTAATTTCAGCTTTATAAAGGTATAAGTGACAAACAGAGGGCTCAAATAAATAAAACCTGATGAAAGGGGAGAAATTACAAAAGATACCACAGAAAAACAAAGAATCATAAGAGACTGCTATGAACAATTATACACCAACAAATTGAACAACCTGGGAAAAAATGGATAAATTCCTACAAATAGACAATCTTTCAAGACTGAATCAAGAAGAAATAGAAAATCTGAAAAGACTGATTACTAATCATGAAATTGAATCAGTAATAAAACAAACATTTAATATACAAATGTCCAAGAACAGATGGCTTCACAGGTAAACTCTACCAAACATTAAAAAAAATAATTAATACTTATCCATCTCAAACTATTTCAAAAATTGAAGAGGAAATAATGTTTCCAAACTCATTCTACGAGACCAGCATTACTCTGATACCAAATCAGAGAAAGACACTACAAAAAAAGAAAATTACAGTCAAATATCTCTGATGAACACAGATACAAAGATCCTCAACAAAATATTAGCAAACCTCATTCAACAATACATTAAAAGGATCATACGCCATGATTCAGTGGGGTTTATTCCAGGGTTGCAAGGATGGTTCAATATTTGCAGATCAATCAACATGATACACCACTTTAACAAAATGAAGGATAAAATTTTTATGATCATTCTCACTGGCAGGGCAGGAATAAAGAGTTAGACATAGAAAATGGACTTGAGGACATGGGGTGGGAGGGTGAAGCTGGGGCGAAGTGAGAGTAGCATTGACATATATACACTACTGAATGTAAAATAGTTGGCTGGTGGGAAGCAGCAGCATAGCACAGGGAGATTGGCTCAGTGATTTGCGATGACCTAGAGGGGTGGGATAGGGAGGAGGGGAGGGAGGCTCAAGAGGGAGGGGATATGGGGACATGTATATGCATGTGGCTGATTCGCTTTTTTGTGCAACAGAGACTAACACAGTATTGTGAAGCAATTATACTCCAATAAAGATCTATAAAAAATAAATGTGTGATCATCTCAATAGATGCAGAAAAAGCATTTGACAAAATTCAACATTGACTTCTGATAAAAATTCTCAACAAAGTGGGTATAGAGGGAACACAGTTTAACATAATAAAGACCATATATGACAAACCTTCAGCATCATATTCAATGTTGAAAAGCTGAAAGCTTTTTCTCCAAGAACAGGAATAAGACAATGATGTCCACTCTCACCACTTTTAGTCAACATAGTATTGGAAGTCCTAGCCATAGCAATTAGGCAAGAAAAGAAAGAAAAGGCATTCAAATTGGAAAAGGAGAAGTGAAAGTGTCTCTCTTCACAGAAGTTATGATACTATACATAGAAAACCCTAAAGACACAACAAAAATCTATTCGAACTAATAAATGAATTCAGCAAAGTTGTAGGTACAAAATTAATATACAGAAATCTGTTGCATCTCTGTACACTAATAACAATCTATCAGAAAGAGAAATTAAGAAAACAATCCTATTTCCAACTGTATTAAAAAGAATACCTAGGAACAAAATTAACCAAGGAGGCTAAAGACCTGTATACTGAAAACTATAAGACACTGATGAAAGAAACTGAAGAAGACATAAATGAATGAAAAGACATTTTGTGCTTATGGATTGGAAGAATTAATATTGTTAAAATGTAAATACTACCCAAAGCAGTCTACACATTCAATACAATCTGTATCAATATTCCAATGGTATATTTCATAGAACTAGAACAAATAATTCTAAAATTTGTATGAAACACAAAAGATCCCAAATAGCCAAAACTATCTTAAGGAAGAAGAACAAAGCTGAAGGTATCATGCTCCTGGATTTCAAATTATACTACAAAGCTGTAGTAATCAAAACATTATGGTACAGGCACGAAAACAGACACACAGATCAATGGAACAGAATTGAGATCCTAGAAGTAAATCCATGCACATATAAAAAATTAATTTATAGCAAAGGGGCCAAGAACATAATGATGGAGAGAAGACAGTCTCTTCAATAAATGATGATGGGAAAACTAGAGACACATATGCAAAAGATTGAAACTAGATCACTATTTTATACCATACACAAGAACAAACTCAAAATGGATTAAGCCTTAAATGTAATGCCTGAAAACATAAAATTTCTAGGAAAAAACATTGGTAACCTCGCTGACATCAGGCTTAGTGATGTTTTTGTGGACCTGACTTTAAAAGCAGGGGAAACAAAAAGCAAAAATCAACAAATGGGCCTTCATCAACTAAAAAGTTTCTGAACAGCAAAGGAAACCATCATCAAAATGAAAGGCAACTTAGTAAATGAAAAAAGATATTTGCAAATTATATATCTGATAAGGAGTTAACATCCAAAATATATAAAGAACTCATACAACTTAAAACAAACAACCCAATTTAAAAATGGGCAGAGGATTTAAAAAAATATTCTATTTATTTATTTATTTATTTATTTGGTTGTGGCTCACAGGCACCTTAGTTGTGGCTCACCAGCTTCTTAGTTGTGGCATGAGAACTCTTAGTGGTGGCATGCATGTGGGATCTAGTTCCCTCACCAGGGATTGAACCCGGGCCCCCTGCATTGGGAGCGCAGAGTCTTAACCACTGTGCCACGAGGGAAGTCCCTGGGTAGAGGATTTGAATATCATTTTTCCAAAGAAGACATACAGATGGTCACCAGCACATGAAAAGATGCTCACTCATCAAGGAAATGCAAATCAAAACCAGAATGAGATACCACCTCACACCTGTTAGAATGGCTATTATCAAAAAGACAAGAAATAAGTTTTGGAGAGGATGTGGAGAAAAGGGAACTCTCATACACTGTTGATGGGAATGTAAATTGTTGTAGCCACTATGGAAAACAGCATGGAAATTCCTCAAGAAATTAATAAGTGAACTACCATACAATTCAGCTATTCCACTTCTGGTTATTTATCCAGAGAATAAAAAAAATTAAAAAGATATTTCACTCCTATGTTCACTGTAGCATTATTTTTCAATAGCCAAGATATGGAAACAAAGTGTCCATCGATGGATGAATGAATAAAGAAGATGTGGTTTATATGTATACACTGGAATACTATTCAGCCATAAAAAAGAATGGAATCTTGCCATTTGTGACAACATGGTTGGACCTCGAGGGTATTCTACTAAGTGAAATAAGCCAGAAGGAAAAAGACAAATACCATATGATTTCACTCATATGTCAAATCCAAAAACAAAACAAACAAAACAAAACTCATAAGATACAGAGAACAGATCAGTGGTTACCAGAGGGAGGGGGGCTAGGGGTAGGTGAAAAAGGTTAAGGGGGTCAACTGTATAGTGATGAATGGTAACTAGACCTTTGGGAGAATCACTATGTAGTATATAGAGATGTTGAATTATAACCTGAAACTTATATAATAAAAAAAAGAAAGAAAATGAAACTCAGAAAAAATTAAACTATGAGAGAAAAGAGATAATGTTAACTTAGAGAACAAGTGGTAAGAAATGATGGGTCTTGGGAAACACTTTGAAGAGAGAGCCAACAGGACTTGCTAATAGATTGAATGTGTGGTGGAGTAGGGGGGGTAAGGAAAGAAGAAAGAGAAATCTATGATGGCCCTTAGTTTTTAGCCCAAGCAATTGGGTGAATGGTGCAGTGATTGGGTGACATGGGACAGAATGTGAAAAAAGTGAGGTGAGGCTAGAGTGGGGAGACAGGTGTGTGGAGGGTATGATGTTGGAGTGAGTTGGGATATGAAATCAGTTGTTTGTTTTGGGGTATGTTAAGTTTGAAAAGCCCATCAAATGCAGATTTTTAAAAGGCAGTGGAGAGTTTAGGGAGGAAGGTAGAGACTTGCCAGTCATCAGCATATAGATGGTATTCAGAACTATGACATGTGATCAGTAGAGGAGTTAAGTAATAGGGTAAGAAGATCAAGGACTGAGAAAGTCATATCACTCCATAGCCTCAGATTTTTGGTACTGAACTGAAAAGAAAAAATAAAAACCTGAAACTCAAGCCACTAGGTGTTATTATTATTTACTGCTGGTGGTGCTGTTGTTATTGTTGTTTCATACAGCTCTTGTGCACCTGCTTGCATATGGCATGCCCAATAAGCACAGTGTTTTCAGTCTGGCTTTCACACTGTGGCCTATGCTGCTTGCTAAGAATCCTCCTGAATGAGTACAGTCAGATATGTGTCTACTGATTGTTTTCTAAGGATCAGCCAAATGGCAGCATCGGAATAATGGAAGTAGCAAAAATAGGTCCCCCAACCCAATACTCCATAAAGCCAATTGGTGGTACTGAATGGTAGGAGATGGGACAGAAGACAGAATGGTAAACTACTGATGCATATTGAGAAACAAAAGATAACCTTATAATTAAATATATATATTATGATTCAAATTATGCCCCACTATACCTGTGATACTAAACTTGTGGCTAGTTCATCAGTCTTGAATTACTGGGTACCTCGCTTGACCTGAGCAGAAAGTCCTCATCATAATGTCTTTGGAGCTGCATTCCAGACTTCTACTGGGGGGAGGAACTTTTCTGGGACGAGGAGGGGAGTATGGAGCTGTTACAGGAATCTCACTTTCTTATACTGCGTGTGAGCACACACTCTCAGGAAACGTCTAAGACATGGAAAGGAGGCTGTGTCCTCTTTCTAACCTTGCATTGTCAACATTTTGGCACATGTTTAAGTCTTTGAAATGATAAGCGCTATTTTTTTTCTCTTGAGTATATTGATGTCTTATAAATGTACTAATGCCCTCTTACTCCTTCTCCACCCACCTCTGGATGGTGCCAAGAGTTCCAGTGTTGCCTTGTTCCTCTTCTCACATGACTAAGCTTTTCACCTCTCATCTGATGCCCATTTGGACTTTAACGATCAAAAACTATCTCAGCTCAAGGCCTCAAGAAGAAGATGTTCTGTTCTCCTAACCCCACAGGCTGCACCCAAGGCTTATGTTCCCAGGCGTATCAGGATTACATTCTGCTGAACTACTGGGTCCACAACCATCCTCCTACCCTGTCTGGAGCTACATGAAGCTCTCAAGAAGACCCTTTGCATTATTGCCCCTGTTTGAGAGCAGGATCCAGTCTGACTTTGCCTGGCGCTGTGAGTCATGACCAGGGGATGCACTTCTCTCAGGGCCTCATCTCCTTGACTTTGGTTATGCAACACCTTCTTCTGCAGTTTCATCATTTTCTTCCTTCCTCTGAGGCTTCTCCCAGGTTGAAGTGCTTAAAATAATCTCTCTTTCCTTCTTTCTTCATTCCTCCAAGCAGCTTCAGCATTCCTGCTCTGTAATGACAGACTTCCTGTGCTCCAAGGATCAGAAGCAAAGCTTGCTTCTCTAACCAATGCTTGTTAAGACTCTATTTCAATGGATTTAATTCAACAAATGCTTACATATTGAGAAAAGAATAAGCTCCAGGTGGGCAACATGAAAGTCATAACAAGAGCAGCAATAGTGGGAATGGAGAAGGAAATGACAGTCCTGATCTTATGAAGACAGCACAGACTGGACTCTGTCAGTAGTTTAATGTGAAATGAGAGAGGAAGAGGAGTCAAAGCTAAGGCTGACTCTTTTCATATCATGGGTCTCAGCTGTGCTGTGGGAACACACAGGAGGAACGGGGAGGCCGAGGAGGAGTCCTGGAAGAAAGAACATTTACACCAAGACCTGTGGTTGAGGCATTTTCCTAGCATGTGCAAGAGAGAATGGGGCTTCTGCAGGGAGATGAGAAAGGTTCTCCATTGTGGAAGCTTAGAGTGCATGCTGAGTGGGGCTGTCTGCATAGCAAGCAACGGGAAAGAGAGCATCACCCCACCCTGGGAGATTTCCAGGACCCTCCAGCCTTCCTCACAATGACCAAGAGACTCAACTCTCTTTCTTTCCTTCCCACACTACCACTATCCACTTCATGTTTCAGAGATTTCCTCCATCTGTGCGTGGCCATGCAATAGGCCACTAGGCTCCATGACCCTACATACACTTTTCAGTTTGGGGATTTTACTGCTGATCACTTCAAACACAAGAACATTATAAGAGTTTTAAAAATCTTACCAACTTAGGGACTTACCTGGTGGTCCAGTGGTAAAGAATCTGCCTTCCAATGCAGGGGATGAGGGTTCGATCCCTGGTCAGGGAACTAAGATCCCACATGCTGCAGGGCAACTAAGCCCACATGCCACAACTACTGAGCTTGCAAGTCTCAACTAGAGAGGCTGCATACCGCAAACTACAGGGCCCACGTGCTCTGGAACCCATGCACCACAACTAGAGAAGAGAAAACCCGCATGCCACAACTAGAGAGAAGCCCACACACCGAAAGACCCCCCATGCCTCAATGAAGATCCCATGTGCTGCAACTAAGACCTGATGCAGCCAAAAATAAATACATAAATAAAAAAAAAAAAAATATATATATATATATATATATATAAATCTTACCAAGTTATTATAATCTCTGGTCTATGAAAACCGGCTACCTTCTTTCCATGGGTGATCATTATAGCATCATGCTCAGTGTTGGATGAAACTGTTTAAATCTGGATTCTCCACTTGCTGGTTGTATGACCCTGTGTGTGTCCTTTAACCTCTCTATCCTCAGGGTTTTTTTACCTAGAAAAAAATAAACAATGGTATCTATCAAGAATAATTGTGAGGACTAAATTAGTACTGATGAGCTATTTAATTATTTTAAAATATACATTTTGAGGAGTCCTGGAGGCATCATCAGTGGAAATGACAGACGAGGGAGCTCGAAAGACTGTCCCTCCACAGAAACACTGACCAAAAGAGCAAAATTCATTGAAATCCACTTTGTCTAAGGTTTACAGCAACCAAGAAATGATGAATCAGAATAAGGCAGCTTAAACATGGTAGGGAAGTTCGGTGGCATTTATAAAATAACAGATATCTCCCAGCTTGCTTCCCACATACACACACACACACACACACACACACACACACACACATACATACACAGAGACAGAGAGAGACAGAGACAGAGAGACAGAGAAAGAGAGAGAGAGAGAGGAAATAAGAAGGGGGAATGTGCTTCAATAAACTGGTCAGGAACAGTCTCAATGTAAGTAGTAAACTCAGCAAAACAGAAGGTTATATGCCGCCATGGGACTGCTGGTCTCTGAGCATGACTTTCATGACTGGTGAATTTAACTTGGAAAGTAGAAGAGGAATCCCTTATTTCTCCTTAGCTGAGGTCACCCTTAGAAAAAATTCTCACATTCACAGAAATATAGGCAAGATGAAAAGGCAGAGGGCTAGGTACTAGATGAAGGAACAAGATAAAACCCTAGAAAAACAACTAAATGAAGTGGAGATAGGCAACCTTTCAGAAAAATAATTCAGAAAAATGTTAGTGAAGATGATCCAGGACCTCAGAAAAAGAATGGAGGCAAAGATCGAGAAGATGCAAGAAATGTTTAACAAAGACCTAGAAGAATTAAAGAACAAACAGAGATGAAC
>NC_041229.1:8106822-8107372 GCF_002837175.3 Physeter macrocephalus | reverse complement strand
TGCTGAGACACATAGTAATCAAATTGGCAAAAATTAGAGACAAAGAAAAATTATTGAAAGCAGCAAGGGAAAAACGACAAATAACATACAAGGGAACACCCATAAGGTTAACAGCTGATTTCTTGGCAGAAACTCTACAAGTCAGAAGGGACTGGCATGATATATTTAAAGTGATGAAAGGGAAAAACATACAACCAAGATTACTCCGCCCGGCAAGGATCTCATTCACATTCGATGGAGAAATCAAAAGCTTTACAGACAAGCAAAAGCTAAGAGAATTCAGCACTACCAAACCAGCTCTACAACAAATGCTAAAGGAACTTCTCTAAGTGGGAAACACAAGAGAAGAAAAGGACCTAGAAAAACAAACCCAAAACAATTAAGAAAATGGTCATAGGAACATACATATCGATAAATACCTTAAACGTACTCATAGAAGATAAAATAGACGTTAAAATAAGGAACGTTACAAGAAACAAGGAGGGACACTACATAACAATCAAGGGATCAATCCAAGAAGAAGATATAATAATTATAAATATATATGCAC
>NC_041229.1:8105197-8106373 GCF_002837175.3 Physeter macrocephalus | reverse complement strand
CCCAAAGTTAGCAGAAGGAAAGAAATCATAAAGATCAGAGCAGAAATAAATGAAATAGAAACAAAGAAACCACAACAAAGATCAAAAAAACTAAAAGCTGGTTCTTTGAGAAGATAAACAAAATTGATAAACCATTAGGGAGACTCATCAAGAAAAAGAGGGAGAGTACTCAAATCAATAAAATTAGAAATGAAAAAGAAGTTACAACAGACAACACAGAAATACAAATCATCCTAAGAGACTACTACAAGCAACTCTATGCCAATAAAATGGACAACCTGGAAGAAATGGACAAATTCTTAGAAAGGTATAACCTTCCAAGACTGAACCAGGAAGAAATAGAAACTATTAACAGACCAATCTCAAGTAATGAAATTGAAACCGTGATTAAAAATCTTTCAACAAGCAAAAGTCCAGGACAACATGGCTTCACAGATGGATTCTATCAAACATTTGGAGAAGAGCTAACACCCATCCTTTTCAAACTCTTCCAAAAAATTGCAGAGGAAGGAACACTCCCAAACTCATTCTAGAAGGCCACCTGATACCAAAACCAGACAAAGATGTCACAAAGAAGACACAGATACTACAAAAAAAGAAAATTACAGACCATTATCACTGATGAATGTAGATGCAAAAATCCTCAACAAAATACTAGCAAACAGAATCCAACAACACATTAAAAGGATCATAAACCATGATCAAGTGGGATTTATCCCAGGGATGCAAGGATTCTTCAATATATGCAAATCAATCAATGTGATACACCATATTAACCAATTGAAGAGAAAAACCATATGATCACCTCAATAGATGCAGAAAAATCTTTTGACAAAATTCAGCACCATTTATGATAAAAACTTTCCAGAGAGTGGGCATGGAGGGAAGCTACTTCAACATAATAAAGGCCATATATGACAAAGGCACAGCAAACATCATTCTCAATGGTGAAAAACTGAAAGCATTTCCTCTAAGATCAGGAACAAGACAAGGATGTCCACTCTCACCACTATTATTCAGCATAGTTGTGGAAGTCCTAGACACGGCAATCAGAGAATAAAAAGAAATAAAAAGAATACAAATTGGAAAAGAAGAAGTAACATTAAACCTACCTAGGGAGACCAAAGACCTGTATGCAGAAAACTATGACACTGCTGAAAGAAATTAAAGATGATA
>NC_041229.1:8104722-8105127 GCF_002837175.3 Physeter macrocephalus | reverse complement strand
TTTTTACAGAACTAGAACAAAAAATCTTAAAATTTGTATGGAGACACAAAAGACCCCAAATAGCCAAAGCAGTCTTGAGGGAAAAAAACAGAGCTGGAGGAATCAGACTCCCTGACTTCAGACTATACTACAAAGCTACAGTAATCAAGACAATATGGAACTGGTACAAAAACAGAAATATAGATCAATGGAACAGGATAGAAAGCCCAGGGATAAACCCATCCACCTATGGTCAACTAGTCTATGATAATGGAGGCAAGGACATACAATGGAGAAAAGACAGTCTCTTCAATAAATGGTGCTGGGAAAACTGGACAGCTACATGTAAAAGAATGAAATTAGAATACTCCCTAACACCATACACAAAAATGAACTCAAAATGGATTAGAGACCTAAATGTAAGAC
>NC_041229.1:8091552-8103969 GCF_002837175.3 Physeter macrocephalus | reverse complement strand
TATAAGGGCCTCCCTGGTGGCGCAGTGGTTGAGAGTCCGCCTGCCGATGCAGGGGACACGGGTTCATGCCCCGGTCCGGGAGGATCACACACGCCACGGAGCGGCTGGGCCCGTGAGCCATGGCCGCTGAGCCTGTGCGTCCGGAGCCTGTGCTCCGCAATGGGAGAGGCCACAACAGTGAGAGGCCCGCGTACCGCAAAAAAAAAAAAAAAAAAGGTGCATATAAGATATATTCTGCAAAAGTACAAGATGATATATGAACAAAGCATTTATCCCAGGACTGTTTATAAATTTCAAAAACTGAAAACACCCAAAATATCCCTCAATAAGGTATTGTTCAAATACAGTATAGTGAATAGCAGTTTGTTTAGTAAAAACAAAACCAAACCAGCAAAGTATGAATCCATTTGAATATATGTCCTAAAAGGTCATATGCGTTGTAAATCAAGTATACTTCAATTTAAAAATAATAATAATTTAAAAATAAATAATAAAAGCTCTAAAAATTCAATAAATAAATAAATAGAGCTCTCCTGGTGATAGTAGAGTCGTTGAAACAGCACATTGAAAATACAGAACATTTTATTTGAGCTGTAAGCTATACAGGAACAATGGGTAGATTATTCTTCCTTGTTGACTGCCTCCCTAGTTACTTTAACATCCACGTTACCTTCTCCAGCCCCCAGCACTCTAGGAATGAACTATCTAGGGAACTGTGGACGTATTGAACAATTCTGAGACTCCCAGCCAATCCTTGGGGATGCTGGGTCTCATGGTAGAAAAGAATACGCACAGAAGGTCTCCCCAGAGACACTTCTTTCATGTTCTTTCTTGGATCTGCACATATTGTCTGAAATTTCCATTTTCACATCCCTCAAGAGGGTAGAACTTCTATGGTTTCATGTAGTCTCAGTCATCCAGAACTGTGCTGCTCCCTTGCTTGAGGGAAAAGAGACAAGATTTTCTGATCTGACTGTTCCTTCAAACCCTGATCTAGAAGAAATTGTTCTTTTCCTGCCAGATCACTGGTATAAATCCTATGGGTACTGGGAAAACCCCAGGAGGTTAAGGTCATTGGGCTGCATTGGAACAGTAACTGTGGTTCTTCATCTTGTTGACCTTCCTCATCACATGTGGCATCTGCCTAAGGTGAGATCTCTTTCCTCAAATCAAATCCTGGCACTCACCACCAGCTCCATTAACCTATCCAAAAATGTCATTGTGTGAAAATACCTCTATTACCAATGAATTTCAGGATATTTTTACTGTATTCACCATGGAGAGTAGATCTATGTCTTTTGAAAATAATGGTAACCGATTGGAAAGTGGATTTCCATTCAAGAAACATCATTTTTATTGTTTTGCATGGTAATGTTGGAGATGCAAACCAAAAATCCTACTGCATAATCTAAACATCTTCTAATCATATACATAAAGATGTAATTGAGTACTCACCTAGTCACTCTCAGAGTTGGGGAAAATCCAGGGCCACTCTTCTGGACTAACTGGATCTCCAGAAATCTGTGATGGAGAGAAGGGTTTCATGAGTAAAGGGGTCATACAGACTCCACATGAGGTTTGGGGCAATAGGCAAAAGGAATTCATTCCTGAACACTTTTAAGTCATGGGTCTGCAATTTATGACATAAGAATAATTATTTTGGGGTGCCCTAAGAGGATAGGAAAAAGGATTAGTAGCACTGAGAAAAGGTATTGAATGCGGCCCAGTAAGAAAATCAGTTATTATGGGATACTAAGACTGGGAGTGTGAATTTGAGGAGATTTTAGGAGAAAAGTAAGTCAATAAAATAGGGTTCAAATATAAGCAAGTAATTCAGGTGGATCAGTAAAGCTGAGAGGGGGACATTTCTGCTTTAGGAGAAGTGGTAAAATAATATCATCGGAGTGTAATTAAGTGAGGAGACAGTTTCTTGTGGGGCAGAGGAAGAAAACCTTCCCTTCTTTCGTGTGTGCCACCATTAGTCAAAGAATTAAATACGGAATTCCTAGAAGGAAAGGAGGGGAGATCTCAAAAAGTCGAAGAAAGAAATGTAAAGGTGTAAGAGAAGATGCTAAATTTCAGGGCATTGAGAGGAGGGAAAGGGACAGATCTTCTAGTGAATATGCAGAACACAAAAACCAGTGATGTCGAGTGTGTGTGTGTGTGTGTGTGTGTGTGTGTGTTAGAGAGTAATACATGATTACTTCATGGTGTTATTTCAAAGCTTCACCAGAGTCCTAGGTGCCACAGGTAAGCAGTTAATTAGTTATATCCCCTTCCTCCTGCCTCCCTGTATGGAAATGTCCATTTGCTCTTTGGGTGTGTAGTAACAACCCCCAGTATATTCTGGAGAGCATCTCTTCCATATGTCACTCTTGCTGTCCCTGCCTCTTCAGCCAACATCTGTCTTAGACTACTACCCCACTTTGCTGTAGACCTATAGTGTGCTCTATTACAGTCTGCTTCCTTCAGGTTGCTGTTTCTTTCCCCTGTATTTCTTTGCCCTAAGAATGGGCACAGACCCTTCCTTCAACTCCTTGCAATGACAGCACAGACTAAGCTGCAACTCCCATCACAATTTTTGGAAGGTATAGGAATAACTGAAGGAAACTAACAGAAAACTTAGAATGAGATACTAAATATGGCTGTTCTTAGAATCCACAGGCTCAATCCCCTCTACAGGAATTTTACATTCAATCACCACCCTAATTGATTACCTAGTCACTCTCAGAGTTGAGGTAACCCCCTACACACACACAATACCTGGCTCGACATCAAGAGGGAAGGACCAGATTACCTCCCTCCAGGTGAAGTAATCTCAAACCTCTCTCTTAGTAAAAGTCTAAGTCTCGACCACTGGGATCTCCAAGTACAGGAAGCAGTTTCCTCCTCAGCTCTCATTTTCTACCCCAGGGTTTAATTTGTTCCAGGATTATTGACCGTGGGAAACTATTTCCTTCATGATTATCCTCTGTCAATGCATCTAAATCTAACCTCGCCACCTCTCTTCCCCATTCCCTATAGTAATGAGTTTTAAAGGCTCTGTGCTTAGCCTTCTTTTGGACTTCCTGCATTCCAATTATTTACACTCATATATTCTCTCAGCTTGAATGAGCATCTCAGTGTAAATGGCTCTGAATCCAACCCACCTAGCCTGGATTTATCCTTGTATTCTCCCACAGTGTGGTATAATGAAAAGACCACAGAACATGGCATCAAAAATCCTGAATGCTAGAACTGAAATAAATTGGGTCCAGGACTTACCTAGGCAGTCCCTCTTCTCCACAATTTGCCAAAAAGAAAAAATTTTAGAGTCCCTGGTTTCCCTAGGAGCAGGAAATGCCTTTGAAGGACTTCAGCAATGTCCCCACCCCTAGCCCTTCCTGGGGAAGCCCAACCTGGTAGATATATAAACAGGAACCTTGCAGCTTCCTGCTCTAACCTGCTGTTTTCTCCCTCCAAAATGGACAACTCCCTCCTGCTAGGACTCCCCATCCTCCTCTGCTGCTTTAGAGGTGAGTCCCTATGGTTGACAGTTGGAGAGACGTGTCCAGGATCCTGGAATGGGTCGGGGTTCACATTACAGAAGTTCTCTTATGAGAGCCATATGGTAACAGAAGCTGTCATTCTGATGCCATGACTTTTGTCCACAACGCATCATGTCCCTGGGACCTTCACCAAAGTCTTAGTCTGCCCTTGCAGAAGGAAACAGGTAGATTATAAAGGAATTGAAAAGATTTTCACAGAAGCTGTAAGGTGAGGTTTGTAAAATGAGGTCTTCAGAGAGTGTATCTTTTTTTTTTTTCCAACAGTACTGTACGGGTCATTTGCAGACAAAGAACATAGAAGTGAGTAGAAATGGATCAGTGGTGTGGGATGGGGAATTTGGGGGAAGAGAGGAGATGAAAGGGGCAGGCTGAGCACTGAGGGTTGAAAGGAATCCAGAGATAGACCTTGAATTTCAACACTCAACAACTTCTTCCAGCAGGATTGGGTTGGGATGGGAGCTGATCTTAAGTTTGATGAAAAAACATGAGCAGCAGTTGACAAGGTTAGGGATTAGTGTATTAAAAAGCAAGAAAAAGGGAAAGGGGGAAGTGGAATGTTGATTTTTAAGGCACTAGCTGGCTAAATCCAAAGTGTAGCAATTTCATGGATTTCAGATGCTTTCCCCCTAGTCAGCTTCCAGGCACATGTAGGTAAGAAAGTCACATAGGTCAATTAAAAAGAAGGGAATGAGGCACACACACACAAAATGTGCATTTATCTTTTTCCTTTGAGTCTGTGCTGTATCCTAAGAGATGGGTAGGGGAGGCTGAGAGGCCCTCTAGAGGTGAAGAGAATTGAAAAGAGGGAGAGGTGCAGATATGCCACGAGACGGGGGACTAGGCTTTGGAGGGGCGTGAGAGCCTAGAGTGGCTCCAGGTTAAGAGTGCAGAATGGGCCTCATGTGTTACAAGGCTTACAGTGACCCTAGGCAAGGGTAAATCTTAGAGAAAATCGCAGATATGTTTTATTTCTCTTTGCCAGCACAGTCCATGAACTATTTGTTGGTGAATACCGTATTCCTGGTGAGTATGAAGAGGACCTGACCTGATTATCTCAGTTTTGATTTTGTTCCCCTTTTCCTTAACCCTCCACCTGTTTTACAGGCTAAAACTTCTGAGACCATAAACTTTAGCCCCTCTTTTGACTTAGCCTATTTTAATAGAGGTAGATGCCCATGTTTAATGAGTCTCTGACAAAGCCCTCGGGGCTCCCAGCAGACTTCAAATTTGAAAGGGGAGGTGGGTCCTTTCATAGCAGTGTGAGACCCTCTCTCACTTCGACTTCCCTACTCTCTCGCCCAAATTATAGAAATTATTCAGTGTAGGATGTGCCACCTCCAGTTTCCAGGAGAGAAGTGTTCCAGAGGCAGAGGAATATGTACTGCAACAATGGAAGAGGCTTGCACAACTGGGAGGATTTTCAGAAGTAAGTTGTGGGTTTGGGGAAGGAGGAAGGGGCAGAGGAAGCAGACAGGGATACATTAGTCATAGTAAAAAGGTGGGACCTTACTTCAGCTCAGGCAGTCTTAACTCTGGGATGACTGACTATCTCTACCCCATCGCATGCCATAATGAAAAATAGATAGAGGTAGTCTCTAAGGGGTGGGGGTCTGTAGCTATGGAATCAATATTTTGAGAAGCCTGAAGAAAACAGAGGAGACTTAATTGAGGGGAAAGGAGAGGCACAATACAGCCAGTGGAGAACAGTTGGATGTTGGAGTGAGGAGGGCAGTTCTTTGTCTTTGTCCCTGCCTGGACCTCCTTGTGGGTGGTTTTAAACTGTGAAAATAGAGGGGCCAGTGTTAGCAATAAATATTGACTAAATGGCTCTTCATGGGTAAGACTAAACATCATGATTTCTCAGTTTTCCTAGCCTTTGTGCTGAGCGATTCCTTAGTATTTCTAACCCTTACTTAAACCAGTGTTAACATCCCCAGTGGAAACATCCAGCTTGGGCAATCCTTGAATTGCTGCTGTCATTACATCCCCATATCCAGGAATTTTTTTTTTTAACTACTCTGCTATTGCTTTTCTTTTGGGAAACCCCCAAATTCCAACATCTTCCGATTCTTCACATTTGAATAACCGAGCCTTGAACTACACAAGGTTGTTTTTGTATGCTGGTGCAGGCTGGAAAGAAGGTGTTTTTTGTTTGTTTGTTTTTCCAGAAACCTCTTTGCTGATCTGTTTCTCCTCCTTCTGCAGATGATGGTACACCCTGGTTAACCTTTAGGGGCTGCCTAAAGAACTGTGCTAATGTGAACAATATAAAATGGAGTGTCTATCTGGTGAACTTCAGGTGCTGCAGGAGCCGTGACTTGTGCAATGAAGACCTCTAGAAATCACTGGTCCTTTTCTGACTCCAGTCTCTGAGTGGGTGACATTGTTGGTGCCACCTCTTCACAATGATTTTCTAAAAAAACACATTTCAGATGGCAAACATATGGCTCTGCCTTCTGCATACGTAAGAAAAAGCCCTCTCTTTTTCTATCAATAGATTCTCTGCCTTGGCCCCTGGCGGGGTGAGGGGTAGGGAACACCTTGAATACAAGATCAACACATCCTGCAGGTTGTTACAGAACCTAGTGCTTCCACTGAATACCCAAGTTGCTTCAGAAAAGGAAGAAGATAGGTCAGTTCTTTTCCCTGCTCCTTCCCTTCCTTCTGTGACAGAATATTTTCATTTTTTCTCTTGGTATTGTTCTTCTTATCTCCCTCCAATTAAAGCATATAACTCTGGCCTCATGCGGAGGGAGGGGGCAACGTGAAAAGAGATGACTTAAGTCTTCATAATTTTGTTCATGAATGCTATTCCCAGAGTGAGGAGCAGGGCAGAATATAGAAAGAAATTTGTACCAGAGCCATGAAGAGAAAAAGATTTTCTGCCTTGTAGAATGAGACTCTCTACGGAGTTGGGGGTTGGAGAAGAAAAGGAGAAGGCATGCCTGGAATTCTAGAGATAGTATTTGCACTCTGCTTCCCTGGCACTCATAGGAAGGCATCAACCCCTAGACAGCGAAGAGCTGTAGTATGCTTCCAAGGAGATGAGACCAGAAGTAGCCACACAAATATTCTCATGCCTGCAGCGTGGCATGGAGGAAGCTGAGATCTGTGGGGTCTGAGGAAGCCATGTGGGTCTGTCCACTAGACATCTCAGCAGCAACCTCTGTGGAGAGCTGTCCCCATGACCAGATGCCTTTCCTCACCCTCCACCTCCACCTCACACACGCTCAGGTCTTCCGCTTGTACAGTTCTAGCACATACATCCTGCAGGTTGTTACAGAACCTAGTGCTTTCACTGAATACCCAAGTTGCTTCAGAAAAGAAAGAGGATAGGTCAATTCTTTTCCCTGCCCCTTCCCTTCTTTTCCTCTTTTTCCCTTCCTGGGGAAAAATAGGAGTTGGAAAATGTATGCTCATAAGGATTGACTACTGATTCCTAACAAACTGATAGGATGAGGCCTGAAAAGGGTGATTAATTAATATTATAAAAATATCATAAAGAAAGTTACATTTCTTCCATACCCATATTGTGTTTTCTTCTTTCTCTCCTCTCCAAACCCTTCCTTATTTCGTCAACAAATATTTATTTTAAAAGTCCTGTATTTAAGGCACTTCTGGACCTTAGGATACCATAGTCATGATCGCTATCCTCATGGTATCTAAAGCAAGAATGAAAATATAAAGAGATAATTAAACATGCAAGTTGAAACAAAATAATAAAAAATAAATAGGTGGGAATATTTGGTATAAAATATAACAAATTTTTAAAAAGCCCACAATAGATGAAATATTACATGTATTTCTTGAAAAAGATGAGCGAAGAATTAGGCAGTTGGAAGATCAGAATGAGGAACTCTCCCAGAATACAGTAAGAAAGGAGAAGATGTAGAAAAGATGACCATAGAATAGAAAGGCTTACAGAGTACAGACCTAAGAAATAAGGAAAAACATAAGCTAAATATAGTAAAACATAAGTTATATATAGTAAAACATAAGTTAAAGACTATGAAAGATGACAAATCTTTAAGCACTTCCAGTAAGAAAGAGCATGAAAAGCATAAAGGGAGAAAGAATAAATGCCAAAGTCTTAACAAAGAAACTTAGAACAATGTATAAATTCAGAAAAAGTCAAGTCTAAGTTTTATTTCTGGCATAGCAGAGTGTTTATTAAGATAGCCAGTTTCACGGACGAGTGTAACAATCTTTGAAGTCAAGGTTCTTAAAAGAATCTTTTGGTAAGGGAAAAAAACATAATAAAAAAATTTTTTTATAACTTTCTCCCCATGGATAAGAGAATAAGAATAATACTTTGTGGATGTTCTCAATGTATTAATTTATCAGAACGTGATTTACGACAAAAAATATTTTGTATTTTATGCAACTATAGAATATTTTCTCATTCTTATCTTTCTTGGACCCTTTAAGATTAATCTAGTATTTGATCTTCTCTATTACCTTTTTAATTATACATTCTTTAATAATTCTTTTAATAGTTATGCATACTTAATTCTTTACAGTCTACCTTAAATTAGTACATTACCACCTTATTAGCAACCCAAGAACACTGTAAGAATTTGATTCCATTTACTCACTTCTGCTTCTTGTGCTACTATTGTCACTGTGTTGTTGTTGTTTATTGTGGTAAAACATACATAAAACAAAATTTACCATTTTAATCATTTTTAAATATCCAGTTCAGTGGCATTAAGTACTTTCATGTTGCTATACAACCATCACCACCATCCATCTCCACATGGATCCTACATCCATCTTTTTCATCCTATAAAACCGAAACTCTCTATCCATCAAACAATACTTCCCATCCCCTGGCAGCACATTCTATTTTCTGTTTCTTAGTTTGACTATATTGGACACCTCATAGAAGTGCAATCATCCAGTGTTGTTCTTTTGTGACTGACTTATCTCACTAGCATAATGTCCTCAAAGTTCATCTATGCTGTAGAATGTGCCAGAATTTCCCTCCTTTTTAATGCCAGATAATATTCTATAGTAGGTATATACCACATTTTGTTTATCCATTCATCATCCATTGATGGACATTTAGGTTACTTGCACCTTTTAGCTATTGCAAATAATACTACAATGAACATAGGTGTACAAGTATCTGTTCAAGTCCCTGCTTTCAATTCTTTAGGGTATATATCCAGAAGTGAAATTGTTAGATCATATAGTAATTCTATGTTTAAATTTTTGAGGAACTGCCATACTGTTTTCCACAGTGGCTACGTAATTTCACACTCCCACGCAGAGTGTACTAGAGCTCCAATTTCTCCACATCCTTACCTACACTTGTCATTTCTGTTTTTATGTTAGTAGCCATCCTAATGGGTGTGAAGGGTTATTTCATTGTGGTTTTTAAAAAATATATAAATTTATTTATTTATTTTTATTTTTGGCTGTGTTGGGTCTTCGTTGCTGCACGCGGGCTTTTCTCTAGTTGTGGTGAGCGGGGGCTACTCCTTGTTGCAGTGCACAGACTTCTCATTGTGGTGGCTTCTCTTGTTGCAGAGCACAGGCTCTAGGCGCGCGGGCTTCAGTAGTTGTGGCACTCAGGCTCAGTAGTTGTGGCGCACGGGCTTAGTTGCTCTGTGGCATGTGGGATCTTCCCAGAGCAGGGCTCAAACCCGTGTCCCCTGCATTGGCAGGTGGATTCTTAACCACTGAGCCACCAGGGAAGCCCTCATTGTGGCTTTTACTTGCATTTCCCTAATGATTAGTGATGTTGAGCACCTTTCCATGCGCTTATTGGCCATTTGTGTATCTTCTTTGGAGGAATTCATGTCCTTTTGTCCACATTTTAATCAGCTGGCTGTCTTTTTTTGTTGCTGTGTTATAGGAGTTTTTTTTTTTTAATACATTCTGATTATGATCTCTTATCAGGTATACAATTTGCCATTCTATGAGTTGCCTTTTCACTTTGTTGATTCTGTCCTTTGATGCACAGAATTTTTAATTTTGACATATTCCAATTTATCTATTTTTTCTTTTGCCTCATATCTTTTTAAAAATTGAGATATAGTTGATGTACAGTATTATATAAGTTACAGGTGTATAATATAGTGCTTCACAATTTTTAAAGGTTATACTCCATTTATATGTATTATAAAGTATTGGCTATATTCCCTGTGTTGTACAATATATCCTTGTAGCTTATTTTATACATAATAGTTTGTACATCTTAATCCCCTACCCTTATATTGCCCTTCCAACCTTCCCTCCTCCCACTGGTAAGCACTAGATTGTCCTCTATATCTGTGAGTCTGCATCATTTTTGTTATATTTACCAGTTTGCTGTAGTTTTTAGATTCTTCATATAAGTGATATCATACAGTATTTGTCTTTCTCTGTCTGACTTATTTCACTTAGCATAATACCCTCCAAGTCCATCCATGTTGCTGCAAATGGCAAAATTTCATTCTTTTTTATGGCTAAGTAACCTTCTTTACCCATTCATCAGCTGATGGACCCTTAGGTTGCTCCCATATCTTGACTACTGTAAATAATGTTGCTATGAATACTGGGGTGCATGTATCTTTACAAATTAGTGTTTTTGTTTTTTCCAGATATATATACACAGGAGCGGAATTGCTGGGTCACATGGTAGTTCTATTTTTAGTTTTTTGAGAACCTCCATAATGTTTTCCACGGTGGCTGCACCAATTTACACTCCCAGAAGCAGTGAGTCCCCTTTTCTCTACACCCTCACCAGCATTTGTTATTTGTGTTCTTTTTGACAATAGCCATTCTGACATGTGTGGGGTGATATCTCATTGTGGTTTTAATTTACATTCTCTGAAGATTAATAATGTTGAGAATCTTTTCATGTGTCTGTTGGCCATTTGTATGTCTTCTTTGGAAAAATGACTATTTAGGTCTTCTGCCCATTTTTTAATCAGGTTGTTTGTTTTCTGATATTGAGTTGTACAAGCTGTTTGTATACGTTGAACACTAAACCATTGTCAGTCACATCTTTTGCAAATATTTTCCCCCAATCCATAGATTGTCTTTTCACTTTGTCAGTGGTTTCCTTTGCCATGAAAAAGCTTTTAGGTTAAATTGGTCCCATTTGTTTATTTTTGCTTTTATTTCTTTTGCTTTAGGAGACTGGTCCAAAATTATTGCTACAATTTCTACTATGAAGTGTTCTGCCTATGTTCTCTTCTAGGAGCTTTATGGTTCCATGTCCTACACTTAGGTCTTTAAACCATTTTATTTTTGTATATGGAATGAGAGAATGTTCTAATCTCATTGTTTTACATGAGGCTGTCTGGTTTTCCCAGCACCATTGTTGAAGAGACTGTCTTTTCTCCATTGTATATTCTTGCCTCCTTTGTTGTAGATAATTGACCATAGGGGCATATGTTTATTCCTGGGCTCTCTATTCTGTTCCATTTATCTATGTGTCTGTTTCTGTGCCAATATCAATTGTTTTGATTATTATAGCTTTGTAGTATAGTCTGAAGTCTGGGAGGATTATACCTCCAGCCTTATTCTTTTTATTCACAATCACATTGGCAATTCAAGGTCTTTTGTGGTTCTATATAAATTTTAGATTATTTGTTCTAGTTCTGTGAAAAATGTCCTGGGTATTTTGATAGGGATTGCATTAAATCTGTAGATTGCTTTGGGCAGTATGGTCATTTTAATAATATTGATTCTTCTAATCCAAGAGTATGGGATATCTTTGCATTTATTTGTATGATCTTCAATTTCCTTCATCAATGATTTATAGTTTTCAGGGTATCGGTCTTTTACCTCCTTGGTTAAGTTTATTCCTGGGTATTTTATTCTTTCTGGTGTGATTTTAAATGGAATTGTCTTTTTACTTTCTCTTTCTGATGTTTCATTGTTAGTGTATAGAAATGAAACATATTTCTGTTTATTAATCTTGTATCCTGCAGCTTTGCTGAATTCATTTATTAGTTCTAACTATTTTTGGGTGGAGACTTCAGGGCTCTCTATATGAAGTTATCATGTCATCTGCAAATAATGACACATTTAACACTTCCTTTCCAATCTGGGTATTTTTCTTTTTTTTGTCTGATTGCTCGGGCTAGGACTTCCAATACTCTGTTAAATAGAAGTGGCGAGAGTGGGCAACCTTGTCTTGTTCCTGAATTTAGTGGGAAGTCCCAGATTTCACTTGAGTGTGATGTTGGCTGTGGGTTTGTCATAAATGGCCTTTATTATGTTGAGATATGGTCTCTCTATACCAACTTTGATGAGAGTTTTTATCATGAATGGATGCTGAATTTTGTGAGCTCTTTTTCTGCATCTATTGAGATGATTGTGTGATTTTTATCCATCCTTTCTTTAATGTGGTGTTATCACATTGATTGATTTGTGAAAGCTGAATCATCCTTGTGACCCTGGAATAAACCCAACTTGGTCACAGTGTATGATCCTTTTTATATATTGTTGGATTAGGTTTGCTAATATTTTGTTGAGAATTTTTGCATCTATATTCCTCAGATATATTGGCCTGACATTTTCTTTTTCGTAGTGTCTTTGTCTGGTTTTGCTATCAGGATGTTGGTGGTATCATAAAGTGAATTTGGCAGTGTTCCCTCCTCTTCATTTTTTTTTTTATTTTTTTGAATAGTTTGAGAAGGATAAGTATGTCTTTATATGTTTGGTAGACTTCCCCTGTGAAGCCTCCTGGTCCTGGACTTTTATTTCCTGGGAGGTTTTATTGGTTTTTTTTTTTTTTTTTTTTTTTTGTGGTACGTGGGCCTCTCACCGCTGCGGCCTCTCCCATTGCAGAGCACAGGCTCCGGATGCGCAGGCTCAGAGGCCATGGCTCACGGGCCCAGCCGCTCCGCGGCATGTGGGATCTTCCCGAACC
>NC_041229.1:8049216-8089650 GCF_002837175.3 Physeter macrocephalus | reverse complement strand
GGGCACGAACCCGTGTCCCCTGCATCGGCAGGCAGACCCTCAACCACTGCGCCACCAGGGAAGCCCACCCTGGGAGGTTTTTAATCATTATTATTATAAATTCAATTTCACTTCTCGTGATCTGCCTCTTCAAATTGCCTGCTTCTTCTTCTTTTTTTTTTTTTTTTTTTGTGGTATGCGGGCCTCTCACCGTCGCGGCCTCTCCCGTTGCAGAGCACAGGCTCCAGACGCGCAAGGCCAGCGGCCATGGCTCACGGGCCCAGCCGCTCCGCGGCATGCGGGATCCTCCCGGACCGGGGCACGAATCCGCGTCCCCCGCATCGGCAGGCGGACTCTCAACCACTGCGCCACCAGGGAAGCCCTGCCTGCTTCTTCTTGATTCAGTCATGGCAGCTTGTATGTTTCTAGAAATTTGTCCATTTTTTTCTAGGTTGTCCAATTTGTTGGCATATATCTGTTCATAGTATTCGCTTATGATTTTTTGTATCTCTATGGTATTGATTGTTATTTCACCTCTTTAATTTCTTATTTTGTTCATTTGAGCCCTCTCTATCTTATTTGTGGTGAGCCTGGATAAAGGTTTGTCAATTCTTTTTATCTTTTCAAAAAACCAGCACTTGGTTTCATTGATTTTTTTTTCTATTGGTTTTTTTTTCCTATTGGTTTTTCTTTTTGGTCTCTATTTTATTCATTTCCTCTCTGATTATTTCCTTCTGCTCAATTTGGGCTTTGTTTATTCTTCTTTTTCTTTTAGGTGGTAGTTTAGGTTGCTTATTTGAGTTTTTTCTTGTTTATTTGGTAAAAGGCGAAAAATTTATGCATTCTGAAGAGAAACCAGAGTATTTTCTTGTTTATTTGGGATGGCCTGTATCACTATAAATTTCTCTCTAAGAACTGTTTTTTTTGTTTTGTTTTTTTTTGCATCCCATGGATCCTGGAAAATTGTGTTTCCATTTTCATTTGTCTCAGGGTATTTTCTGATTTCCTCTTTGATTTCATCATTGACCCATTGGTTTTTTTAGTTGGATGTTGTTTAGCATACATGTGTTTGTGGTTTTCCCCTTTTTCTTTCTGTAATTGATTTCTAGTTTCATACCATTGTGGTTGGAAAAAAGGCTTGGTATGATTTTTATCCTCTTAAATTTGTTGAGGCTTGTTTTCATCCAATCAGCCACTCTATATCTTTAGATTGGAGCATTTAGTCCATTGACATTTAAAGAAGGCTCTGAACCTATTTTTATTTTGATTTATGCTGCTTTTTCATAGTTTCTATCATTTCCTTCATCTCTTCTCTTTTGGTTAACTTTGAAATGTCACAATGAGTTTCTATTTTAGAGACATATTCTTCCGGTATTGTTTTGTTTTCCCTAATATGGTATTCAATTTACTTTTCTTACATATTATTATATGAGGTTCATTTGCAGTCTTTTTACATCATACATATTTAAATTAAAGGTATTTTTCCAGTACAGAAGCAGATTCTTATGTCGGGGATGGAACTGGGCCAGGGGAGATTTCCTAGCTTGATCTCTTGAATTCACTGAAAGCAAAGTAGTTAATCGGTTTTTATCTTTGTAAAGAAACCTCCATAATAATTTCCAGGACTTGCTACCTCTTGTTTCCTCTCCTACCAATAATTGAACTTTTGCCTATTCCTTAGTCTTTTTACCCTGCTCAATTTCATTTCTACCTACAGCTCCTTTCTTGCACAGAATGTAGCTCGATTTTTGCAGAAGGAATGTTAGTGGCATACTTCTATATTTCTGAGATCTTTGAGGGCTTAGGCTATTCTAGTAGACCCCGATTTTTTTTTTTTTTTTTTTTGCAGTACTTGGGCCTCTCACTGTTGTGGCCTCTCCCGTAGCGGAGCGCAGGCTCCGGATGTGCGGGCCCAGCCGCTCCGTGGCATGTGGGATCTTCCTGGACTGGGGCACGAACCCGTGTCCCCTGCATCGGCAGGCGGACTCTCAACCATTGCGCCACCAGGGAAGCCCCGACCCTGATATTTTATATGGCATTTTCTTTTTACTATCCTACTTGTTCTTCCTTTTTTATAATGGAAATTGTGGAGATTCATAAACTATATTGCTAGCCTCCAACTTGTCCCAACTGAGAGACCATAGTCCTACCTAGACAGTCCTAAGCAAAGCTTTAAAATCAACCCAAGAACTCCACAGCAAACACCTTCAGCCTCCTGACTCACAGCCTCTTCCCAGCTGCAGCTCATAACATCCTTCCTGGTGGCTGGTACCTCTGCCTGAGGGCCCACGGGCAGGTTTCCCTGCCCCAGCGAAACCACAATAGAACAACAAATAAATATATATCCAAATGGCTGAAAGAGTAAAAATAATTTTTCATTTTTCCAGTTCCTCTTTGTCACCATTAGCAGCACCTTACAAGCATAAATCAAGAAATCCACATACATGTGTTGAATACTCACAAGGCATGTTTTGAAACATTCAGCAGTTGTTTTAGAGCCCGGTCCATTAAAACAGAAAGTCAAATTGGAAGCCCAAGATCATATAATATCTCTGGACAGAGCCTACTGAGGTTTCAGAGCCAGGTTCCTGGATTCCAATACAAGTGCAACTTGTATAAAATTTGCAATAAAAAGTTTTGAGATGTGATTTCCTGACAATTTTTCAATAATGAACACATTTCTATTGGAAATCTATGATTTTTACACACATTTATACAAAAGAAACCCTGTTTTTCCTGATATTAATAACCCTCCAGATTGAAAGTTCTGTACAGTTGGTTTGTCTTCTTTGATCAGTTTTGCCAGTTTAGGTCCACCACCAACCAAGGGATCTTTGGCTAGAAGAGAATTCTGGACCTGAATCTAGAACTACTGCACTTGCTCAGGGTCTGGTCTCCCTCACTGTTCCCTCTACTTCCCATTTGTTTGTTGTTTGTTCTGTAAAATATAAAGAATGGAGTTGAAAATTAGGGGGCGATGGGATGTTGTAACATGGGGCAAAGGGGAGTCAGAATCTCATGAAAATCCAAGATGGGAAACATACAGGACAGGCTCAGGAAGATCAGACCTGGAGTCTTCTGAATATGATGAAACTCTAGGGGCTTTGCCACAGTGCTTTAGGAATCTTCACTTCAAGCTTAGCTATAAATGTGTGACAGTCGGTCTCCATCTGTATCACTCAGTGTGTACCTGCTACTCTTCCTGCTACCAGTTACCTTCCTCACATTGTATCTCTTTATTAATGTGATGCTTCCTCTTAGTTTCTAGTTTTGACGTATTTGAGACCATTCTAGACACTAACCACGCATCACAGTAAGTCCTCCATGAATCATTTCACATGTGCAACCTGCTGCTAGTATCTCCATTCTATTCATATAACTAATTAAACAACCCTGAATGGAAGAATCTACCATATTTTCTACTTTGAAAGATGTTAAAATATAATATTCATTCTAACCCGATGCAATTTGGGGGAAATTCCAGCATACATAAATTGAAAATATTTCAAAATTAATTTGTATATTAAAATATTTTCTTCTTTATAGAAATAGAATATGGTAGAAACTAACAACCATCATAAGCCTGCATATCAGGAGGAATACTACAAACCCTAGAACAATATATATGTGTATATAAATATATAGCTAAGATTCATATAATAAGATACAGGTAGTCCTTTGCAACATTTCAACATGCTTGAATATCAGTTTTCACAGTGTAGTTAAACAACACCTGTCCCCCAACAATGAGGCTGAACTTTTAGTTGTAACAACATTAACTGTGAACTATTTGCATAAACTTTGCTACTAGCTCTTTATTCCAAACTCATTATGCAAATAAAAGATGTGCATCATGAACAGTAACAGTTACATCACTTCTTTCAAAGTCTTGGTGATTGGTCACTGAACATCTATTAGTTACACACAGATAGCAAAGCATGTAGTTGTGTCGCCTCCTTGTCTCCCAGTGATAAACCCATGCGACATTTTACAAAAGTGGATAATCAAAAGAGGGAATTAGTCAACAAATATGACAGAACAAAAAAATGAAAAATGATAACACTGGAAGTGAAATTAGATGTGGTTAGAAGATTTGAAAATAGCCACAGCAAAGCAAAGATAGGACGAGACCTAGGCCTACATGAAGCTACAAGACAAAACCTATTTTAAAAGACTGATGAATATAAAAACAAGATAAAGTTGCTTCAACATCTCTTAGTTTAAATTGCACTAGGAACAGAAAGCCGCTCATGGTTAAACTGGAGCATTTACTTCTACTTTGGATTGAGGACTGCAATCAAAAACAAATCCCAATCAGTTTGGCATTGAAGTTAGTTGCTACACTGAAGGAAAATGGTAGTTACAGGGACATCTGTTTACTGCCAGTAAAGGCTGGTTTCATCATTGCAGAAGTCAGCATGAATTGATTAATGTTAAGATACCTGGTACAGCTACAAGTGCAGATAAGGATGCAACTGTGAAATTTGCACCCATATTCTAAGAATTACAGGCAGTCCTTGTTTTGCACGGTAGTAAGAGACTGTCCTGTGCAAAAAAACTGCAGGATTTGGATAGAATGTAAATGGAGTTAGAAGATAAAGATGACCATGGGAGTGCTGACACTGCTGCCATTCAAGAAACAGTTCTAGATACGCAGGAGGCAGAATTTAGTGAAGGTGAATATAAAGTTTCAAGTGAGGAGAATAGTTGTAAAGGATGAATGTGTCTCTAAGGAAGTGATGTGTTGAAAAACTTCACATTGAAGGAACTCTCAGAGATGTTTCATGACATTTGACAACACAAAGGATAAAATATTGGAAGCTGATTCAAACTTAGAAAGGAGTATGACAATTTGCCAGACATAGATAAGATGCTCAATCCATATTATAAATAATATAATGAGAAGAAAGCAAGCACTTTTCAAACTACTCTTGATACATTTTTTAATAAAGAAACAGGGCTTCCCTGGTGGCGCAGTGGTTGAGAGTCCGCCTGCCGATGCAGGGGACACGGGTTCGTGCCCCGGTCCGGGAGGATCCCACGTGCCGCGGAGCGGCTGGGCCCGTGAGCCATGGCCGCTGAGCCTGCGCGTCCGGAGCCTGTGCTCCGCAACGGGAGAGGCCACAACAGTGAGAGGCCCGCGTACCACAAAAAAAATAAATAAATAAAAAATAAAAAATAAAGAAACAAAACATTATTAACAAAAAGAAAATGTAAGATGATGTTGCCGTTGGGTAAGGGAAGGGCAAAAATTACTGGGAGAGATGGTTTCAAAATGTTAATCATTTTATTTGTAGCTAACCTGTTCAGTATCATATATACTTTCCTTTCCTTCTAGTCCAAATATCTTTGACTTTTCTGGGAGAGAGCTTCCATCATTACACCTGTTGTCATGATTACAGCAATATGTTTCTCTCACTAAGTCATGAAATACTTGGAACACTCCCTCTTCACAAGGCCTGCAAGATAGTGCTGAGTAGCGGTAGAGATGTCTCCCTAAAGAGAAGAGAAAAGCAAATGTGACCACCTTGCTTACTCTCACCATCTTCTTAGTGATGACTTCTCCCCAGTACCTCAAGGTCTGCTATAACCAGGAATGAGCCCCAAGGCTGTGTCTGCATCTCATCTGTGTCCCTCTAAATAGGACCAGGCAAAAGACATCTGCCCCCCATACAGCCGCCATCCCAGGTCTGTGTATGGAGAATCCCACTTTCCTCACCCTCCCCTGGTCCCAGTCTCCCTCCACATCTTGAGTCCAGGGACTGTGGGCACCACTGGTAATATTTTTTGTCTCTTTCTATCCCCGCTTACCTGTAACACGATCACTAAAGTAAAAGTGGTCTGTGGTACAACTCCTGTTATACAGCAATAAATTAAACTTCCAACACTGCTTCATAGGTCCGCGACACTGCATTCCATTAAAATCTTTACAATAATTGCAAAATCGAAAAACTAAAGAAAGAGAGGAAGACTTTGATGCAGAGTTCTAGGGAGAGGGATTCTGCTCCAGAAGGCTGCCCCCACCTGTAAACATTTATACACGGGTGGTGTCACACTCACAAGAAGGATACTGACACCCCTCCCAGCTTCTGTCAGGGGGTCATTACTCCCTTCAAGAAGTTAAGGAGCGCCCCCCACCCAAGGCGGGGGGCTGAAAGAAGACACTAGAACAGTGAGTGAGGAGAGTGGTGGGTAGCCAGGGAGGGTAGAGAGATGATGTGTAAAGAACTCAAAAATGTCCTCTCTCATTGTGGCATTATTTACCCAGGAACTGAAAATGAACTACACCGTACATTTCAATGTCAGGACTCTGTCTCCTATAAAGAGAAGAAGAAAAATTCTCTGTAAACCACTTCACACCAGCCCCAAGAGTCAAGTCACCAAATCCCTCTCTTCCTCCCCATACATTCTCTGCCCACCCATTTGCCCACCCAAGTGCCACCCTCACCAGGTCTTACTCTCATTCATGAAGAGCACTGTGAATATGCCCAGCAGAAGCAACTGGAACATCCTGGGGCCCATTCCTGAGAAGGTCCCAGTGGGAGGCTCCAGCTTTTTTTATCCCCATCACCTGCCCTCAGGCATCCCACTAGAATCACAAAATCATAAATTTCAGGTCAAACCACCCGAATCCTCTCTACAGCATTCCCAAAAGACAGTACATCCTGTCTTCGTTTCCACCTCCTTAGAACTCAGGCCAGGCAGATGTCCCATGTCATTTTTGTTAGCTCTATCATGAGATACTAATTAATGTTGGTGTCGAATCTCTCTCCCTAGTACCTCTTCACAGGGTTGTATTTCTGTTTGTTGGTCTACGCAAAACATGTGTAAGTCCACATCCACATGATGTCCACTCAGCTGTAACAAAGCTGGGGTCACTGAGCATCTATGAGTGAGTTTCTCAGGCCCTTTAAGGTACCACAACCCTCCCGGACATTCACCTCAGCATGACCTCCAGAGGCACTACATCCTCACAAAGTGAGTCACTGGGATCAGAGCCGATTCCCCAGATACGGTCTGACTGCCTGGTATAGCATCCCTCTCTGAGAGACGGATGGGACAGCCCAGGAAGGAAAGTGACCTCAGCTTCCCTCCAGCTTTATTGGTTAAAATTTTCAAGGCGGACAAAGATCATAAGTGATTACAGTGGAGAGATGTACACTGGGGGTGATGGGGAGAAAGAGGAAGAAATATTTGGATTACTCACTAGAAAGGGAATGTGGCAGTATTAGAAAATATAGATATGGATACAGATATATATATGTACACACAAAACTCCCTTACCACACTTCCCATGCCCCTTTCCTATTTGATTTTTTCTCCAGAGTATTTAACCCAGTTTGTCATTCTATAGCTTTTCCTTATTTATGGTTATTTTGTCTCTCTCCCCCCGCAAGAACGAAAGCTCCACAAACGCAAGAGTTTCCTGTGTTGCGCTGCTTTCTTCTCAGCACCTAGAATGGTGCCTTGAACATATCAGAGAATCAAAAATATCTGATGACAAACTGGATGGCATGATTGGTATGGTTCACCTGAGAGGCACAAGGGAAGGGTGCCTCTGTTCTGACAGCCTCTAATTCCAAGTTTGCAGGATGAAGTTCCTGGCCTTCACCTTGCAGTTAGTAGTCACGACAGAGAAGACAGGCAGTGGTGATGACAGACTCCCGTCTTGGGGAGTGAGTGAGTGTGGGGCCTCTTTACCTGAGTGGGCTCATTCCCAGAGCCAGACACATGCTCTACCCAAGGAGGATCCCTCACGTAATCTTCATTCGGACAGTACTCCCTGCACACCTGGGATGGAAGCCCAAGTGTGCTACCTCCCTGCTGTGTGACCTCAAATAAGTTACTGAACTTCTCTGTGCCTCTGTGACTGCAAAGGTGAAAACAGGAACTCTCAGAGGTATAGCTGATTTAGTTGTTAGGACTTAATAAACTCACACGTGGGTAATGGCAAAGGGGAAGGAACAAACATTAAGACCTATGGGGTGTCCAACATTCTTTGGGCATGTGACACACTTCACCTTTTGAATTTTCTGAACAGCTTCGTAGGTTGGAAATAATTGACCTCATCTTACAGTTGACGACCAGGAGCACTTAGAGTTGGAATATCTTTCCCCAGGTAACAAGGCGCACATCTGTCTGATTCAGTTATCTTTCCACTCCACTGTGCTGTCTCTCCTCTCTACAATCTGGAGAAGGGTTTCCAGGGCTGGAGCTCTAGAGTGACATGTACCCTGAATCATCAGATGACAGTGGGAGAGAGGGAGAAGGGGTAAGAAAAATACTGTCTCCATATTAAAAAAAGAATCTCCCTCTTGCTAGCAGAGAAAATATTATTCATGGGCAAACTCCCACTGAAACTAGGGGTCCCACAAGTCTGACTGGGATTTAAAACTTACACGCCATTGTCAGGGAAGTAATTCACATAGGGACCGACCACCTTTGTAAATCTTGCATTTGGAACGTGTGAGACACAGGCAGCAATACATGGATGGAAGTCCCAGGGGGTCTGAGCTAAGAGCATTAAGCTTACCGCTCCAAGCAAAGAGCCTTTTATTCTCCGTGGGAAGATGCTCCTGCATCAGTAATTAAAATCTGGGCCTGAATCTCAAACTTCATGCAACCCAAGTCTTTCCCCTGTGTTTGTTCAGGCAACTTTGAAAAACATTATTCTCAGAATAAAAGTCGCAGAAATTTTGGAATTATACCAAACTTATTAAGAAGTAATCAAAATTCTCTTTGTGCCCCTGAATCTGAGAATAACAATGTGAATATTTTGCCATATCCCCATATAATATTATTTCTGTACATATATCTCATATTCATGTTATTAAAGACTATCACAGTTGACATGATATATGTGATATTCTGAGTTTTTGTTGTAGAAGTTGCACCCTTATTTCTCTACCTTACTACCCCTCCTAGAATGTGAGGCCCAGAAGTAGAGATTCAGGAGATTCAGGAGCTGGTAAACCCCTTTCAAAAGGCTAATACCTGAGCCTGCCTTTGACTCAACCAGAAGCTTTGCCAGATGCTTGGCCTTTCAACACCTCTCACCCCAGGACCTTACTGTGGGCCACAGACAGACCTGAGATCCCTGGGGAAACTCTCCCTGCCCCAGATGGAGGAGGACATGCTTTCCAACCCTCTCTTTCCTCCCCGCCTCTAAATGAGCCCCAAGAACTTGGTTCCCAGCACCCCCCCCTCTCCTGAGGCCAGGGCCTGCACTGGCTCCCCCCACCCCTGGCTCCCATTCAAGGCTGTTCCGCTCCTTGGTGCTCTTTCCTAGACCAGGGGTGCTGTGGCACTTGCTGTCCTGTCCTGTCCTGCTCCTGTCCTATCCAGGGCACAAGCTGTTCCCATCCCCTATGTCTACAGAAGGAAGGAAAAGTAATGCCTTTGAGGCCAAATTAGGCTCCTCTGTAGTCATCCCAAAGTTGGGTTTACTTTGCCTCTGTAGGAGGACAGTGAAAGGGCATGGGATGCAAGGGAAAATAAAATAAAAACAAAAATTCTCCCCAAATGTTTCCTGCATTCAGCAATATACTCTTCAAGCATTTCAGCCAACCTCAAACAAGCACTGCCTCTCGGCTTGCTCAGCAGGGAGGAGACCTGAGAGTGGAATCACCTTGTCCCTGGATTGGTCCGTGAGGAGACAGAGACTTACTTACTTTACTATGGGTTTCCATTAGAGCCCTCATCCAGGCAGAAGAAAGGATGTGTGTGGTGGGGAAACTGTCACGTCTCTTCCCCAGGACCTCTAACCTGCCTCACTCCCAGGCCAGCAGATCGCCTGACACTAAGACCTGCCTCCGATGCTTGCTCCCTCTAGCAGCCTGGATCAACCCCAGGATGTCACCCTGCATGTCTGGATCTCACCCCAAAAACCATTGACCCACCCCCTCCTCCTCTATATTCAGCCCAAATCTGCCTCCTGACCTGGCCCCACTTACCCTCCTTTAACCGTCTTCTCAACTTTCTAGCCTTGGATAGCCTTGAAGGTACGCTTCAAGGGTAAAATAGAGGAGTTGGACATAGAAGCACTATAGCCCATTGCCTTGATTTTACATCTACGAAACGGGACTGAATTAAAATTTCACCACAGTGTAAAGGCAGAGGGAGATCCTGATCCATGTCCTCTCAGTTATCAGGTCAGGAGTCATGTCTGACAGGTAAGAGAAACAAGGAATATGAATTTGGAGTCAGATATGGATTCTGAGTCACCACTTTTCATCAGTTCAGCTCCTACTACATGTTGGGCTTAGGAGCTTAACTCATGTAACGTAGCTGAAAAGGGGATCAGTTGTGGGAAGGCCAGGAATAACCACTAACTGTTTCATAAGGACTCCTCTGAAAGATTTCTCCATGACCCCATCTCCTGAGACTCTTCCTAGAATGAGTCACCAGGATCTCAGTCTCTAAGGCAGACTGGGCTTTGCCTTGAGACCATTCTCTCAAGCCCCATCCCATCACCCCAGCTATTGCCTTCCAGTCCGGAGCTCTGATAGTAGCCCACCAACTTTAGGAGTGATGAGTTCAGATGGGAGGCTCCTGCAAGCCACCCCAAACAACAGTCCCCAACCTATTTTTTAGGACTGCAGTCACAATGGATGCTCATCATGTGTCCTTCCTACTACAGGCTTCTGGGACATTGACGTGTCAGGCTGGAGAAGAGGGAGTAGAGGTTATACTGCCCCCTAGCGGTGTATTCTGTCTGTTCTTGCTTACCCCCAAAAACCCAAGTACAATGCCCACCAGAATGATAACACTGACTTTAACTTCATACAGTTTTCTTCAGAAGTTCATTTGGAAGTGGCTGAAACTTACAAACATGACACTGTGGGATCCATTGTCTCTATTTCCCCAGGCCAAGAGTGAAGCAGGTGAGTGCTCACCAGGACTACCCAAATAAAAAGCCGTATGGTTGGGCTCAGGTAAGAACATGGAATGCTTTTTCTAGTTTTCCATAGTAGCTTTCACCTCCTAGCCAGAATAGATGTCAGAAACCTCAGCCAGCAGAAGCCACTCTCTGAAAGTGTCATCTGCCCAGAGAGGACAGTGGGCTAGGGCCTGCAGCTAAAGCTCTGGTTTGGGATGAGGAAGAACCTGGCAGGGGCGGTGGCTGAAAGAGTGGCCTGTTAAACCTTACCTGCCCCCAAGGCTTAGATTTAGCTTGTGTGTTCCTGTTCTCAAGATCAGGAACAGTTTCTTGAAGATGGAGGCTCAGATTCAGAGCAGACTGTCCGGTTTTCCTTGGTGAGTGAACATCAAGGATGTTCACTGAACTCTGTAATTGTTCCTGGGTGAGACTGGACCTCAGTCTACAATTCTGGATGGTCACTGTCTACGAAACAGTCAGAGAATGCATACAGCCCAAAAAGCTTGCATTTAATGGCTAGGGAGGCTCTCTTTGTGTCTCCTCTTCATTTATAGACTTCCCAACTCTTGGAGAATGCTGGCAACACACCAGAGCCCTTCTAGATGTTCCAAACTTCTGGGAATTGGCAGTGTTCTCTAGGTGGCTTGGGAGGGGAAGAGGAGGTAGTTGGGTAAAAGGAAGGAGAGAGCCTGCAGGGAATGCCAGAATTCTTGGGAGACAACCTATTTCCCAGCCAAGCCTAGGTCAGGCAAAATTTCCCAAGCTTTAGCACACTGTAACAGGAACTTTATCAATTACTCAATGATTTTCTGAAGGCTCCAGATCATGTGAACTCATATATTACCCTCCAGTAGAGGGGAGAATCAAAAACTCCCTCACTCATACTACAGTTAGTGATGGGAGCCAGGAACTCAGCAAGAGAGTAATAGAGAGCTTCCATCTCAGAGGGAGGGAAGAGAAGGCACTGCCCTCTAATCAGGAAGTTCCCTGATACTGTTCAAAAACTGCAATCAAGATTTCCACTGCTTGCCTCCCCAGATTCTCCCATGTACATGCCTTTGCTGTCACTGGCAATCTCTCTGCCTCTCCTTCCTTACTCTCTTTTCTGCACAGTGCCTTTGCTTTCTCATTCAAAGACGTCACTCTTCCCATCCAATCTTGATTGGGAGATAGATAGTACTGGGCAAGAAGAATTCCTTTATCTCTACATTGTAGCCAATTGTGAAGGCTCCTATTACTGTGAACAACATGTTCATCCTCGATTAGCTGGCTTCTCTCTCCATTTCCATAGAGGCCATTTAGATCACAAGCATCTTACAATTTAGATAATATTTGTTATATGATTTTAAAGCAAAGACTTCCTGGGAGGTTTTGAATGTATCAGATAAAGAAATGACATAGAAACTATAACACTGTGTTTCAGAAAATTTATGTATCTAGATGAGCAACCTATTCTGCTACCGCATCACCCTGCACATATGGTAACACCAACACAGTCACCTCTCTGACTCCTGATTCATTTGGGTATATAATATTATTTAATCCTCTTGCTATCTCTCTTCACACATAGAGAGCAATATAGAAATCCCCTGCCTACAATGGTGGTCTTCCCAAAGCAAAGTAGTAGATTCAAAAGTTCAGCTCATACTTTTGCAGCCAATCGTGGGCTTTCAAATTACAGAATATTTATTTAAAAAATAATGGTATTGACATCAGTATAATGGCAAATTGAGATGCATCCTTTGTCTCTCCCCTTCGATCAGTTAAACATCCACAACTCAACAGAGCAGCTCTTCCCAACACACTCAGGATGCCAGAAAACCCATACATCTTTATATCTAAAGGTAGGTGGACTGGAATACAAAGAGGAGGCAGAACCAGGGCAACAGCACAAGTGTTGCTTACAATCCTGGGTCCCTGGCCACTTTGGCTGAGCCTGCAGCCCCAGAGAACCTGGTAGCATCAGGAGAGATAGCCACATGCCTCTGGCCCCACAGCTGCGGTGGTGCTCACAGACACAGGTAACTGAACAGCAGGGACAGAGGAGCCTGTGACCTCATCCCTCCAGCCACAGAGGAATCCACAACTCTGGTCCCTAGGCCACCACCTACAGCAGTGGCTCCCACCAACCCAACAATACCCAAAATGGCAGAGGTATGCTGATCCCAGCTCCCTTCTTCCCCCACAGCAGTGGAGAGTGCAACTCAGGAGATCCAAGCTGCAGTGGAAGTGCCTGCCATCCCTGTGCCCTAGGAGGTGAGGCCAGAGACACTGGCAATAGTAAGACACCAATAACTCCAGAGGCGCAAGCAGCGTTAAGGCGGGCACTGGGCTACAGCCATGACAGAGTGCAGACTCTCAAACATAACCAGAGGCAGTTCAGGTGCAAGAAACCCCAAAAACTTGTACTATAGTGCCACTTACTGCAAAACAAAAGAGAGGCCTCTAATTTCTAACCTGTTGAATCATTAGAATCAAGTTTAAAAAAAAAAAAGCTTAATCTAAAGAAGAAAGGTGATTGCTTCTTCAAATGTACTGGCAGAGGAACAACTTATCAAGCACCATGAAGAACCACAGTAATACACAAAAAGAAAAGGAAAATTTTCCAGAAATCAAACTTAAAGAAAATGAAAATTTCCCAGAAATCAAACTTAAAGTCACAGAATATTACAGTCTAACTGATAGAGAATTCAAAATAGCTGTCATGAAATTCAATGAGCTACAAGCAAGGCAATTCAATGAGCTCAGGAATAAAATTAATGAACAGAAGGAATACTTTACCAAAGAGATTGAAATTCTAAGAAAGAAGCAAGCAGAAATTATTCTGGAGCTGAAGAACTCAATAAATAAGATGGACAATGCATTAGAAAGCATTGGAAATAGAGCAGATCATATGGAAGAGAGAATTAGCAAGCTAGAAGATAGAAATCTAGAAATGATACAGGTAGAAGAGGAAAGAGAATTAGGATCTAAAAAAAAAAAAAAAAATGAGGAAAGCCTATGAGAGCTATCCAACTCTTTTAGGAAGGGCAACATTAGGGTAATGGCTATCCCAAAAGGAGAAGAGAGGGAGAAGGGAGGAGAGAGTTTATTTAAAGAAATAATACCTGAAACTTCCTAAACCTGGCAAGGAAACAGATATACAAGTCCATGAAGCTAAGAGAACACCTTATTACTTCAATGCAAAAAGACCATCTCCAAGACAAAACTGTCAAAAGTCAAAGACAAAGAAAGAATTTGAAAGTGAGCCAAGGAAAAAAAGGATGATAACCTACAAAGAGACACCCGCCCCACCCCACCATATTAGGCCATCGGCAAATTTCTCAGCAGAAATTCTATAGGCCAGGAGGGAGTAGAATGACATTCTCAAAATACTGAAAGATAAAAACTGTCGGCCAAGAATTCTCTATCCAGGAAAGTTATCCTTTAGATATGAAGGCGAAATAAAGGTATTCCCAGACAAACAAAAGCTGAGAGAGTTCATCAATATTACTAGACCTGCCCCACAAGAAATGCTGAAAAGAGCTCTTCTACCAGAAATAAAAAGGCAAAAGTGCACAAAACTTTGAGGAAGGTGATAACGAGAGAGACAGAATAAGAAAATTGCAACTCTTATATCACAAAACATTTTAAACACTTTATTATAGCATAAAGGTTAAAAGGGGGGAAAAGCAGAAAACATAACTATAGCTATTCCAATCTGGTAATGAATAACATAAAAAGGGATAATCTGAGACGACAAAAACATAAAAGGGGAAGAAGAAAAGAATGAAACCCATATAGGCAAATGAAGATGCTATCAGCAGAAAAGGATTATTTTATTTATGAGATGTTTTATACAAACATCAGGGTAAACACAAAATATAAGTCTAGAGCAGAGACATAAAATATTTTTTAAAAAAAGATGAAACTGAGAAAAACATTATAGAAAACCACCAAACTAAAATAGCAGAGAGAAACAGGAGGAAAAAGAAAAAATAGAGATATACAGCAACCAGAAAACAAAAGACAAATGATTACCCAAAGTGTAAATGGACTGAATGTACCAATCAAAAGACAGTGAGTTGTTGGATAGATGAAAAAACAGACCCAACTATGTGCTACCTCCAGAAGACCCATCTCAGCTCTAAAGGAAAACATAGTCTCAAAGCGAAGGGATGGAAGATGATATTCCAAGCAAATGGCAGCCAAAAAAAAAAAAAAAGTGGGTGTAGCCATACTCATATAAGACAAAAATAGACTTCAAACCAAAAAATATAACCAGAGGCAAACACAGACATTACAGAATGATAAAGGGAAAAATCCATCAAGAAGACGTAACATTTATTAATATATATGCACCTAACATAGGAACACCAAAATACATAAAGAAATTATTAACAGATATAAAGGGAGAAGTTAAGAGCAACACAACAATAGTAGGGGACTTTTACATCCTATTTAAATCAATGGATAGATCATCCAGACAGAAAGTCAATAAGGTAAGAGCAGTCTTAAATGAAACATCTGATCCAATGGATTTGATAGATTTGTATAGAACATACCATTCAAATGCAGAAGAATACACATTCCTCTCAAGTACACATGAACTTTCTCAAAGAAAGACTGTATGTTGGAACACAAAACAAGTCTTAATAAATTTAAGAAGACTGAAATCATACTAAGCATCTTTTCCAATCAAAGTCATATGAAACTAGAAATCAATTACATGAAGAAAGCGAGAAAAATAACAAATATGTGGAGACTGAACAACATGTTTTTGAACAACTATTGGGTCAATGAAGATATCAAAGAAGAAATCAAAAAAATACCTAAAGGCAAATAAAAATGAAAACCTAAAATATATGGGATGCAGCAAAAGTAGTACTAGAGGGATGTTTATACCAATACAGGCCTATGAAAGAAAGAAGAAAAATCTCAAATAGACAAGCTAATCTTACACCTAAGGGAACTAGAAAAGAAAAAAGCAAAGCCCAAAGTCAGTATAAGGAAGGAAATAAAGATCAGAGCACAAATAAATGAAACAGAGACTAAAAAGACAATAGAAAATATTGATCAAACAGCTGGTTCTTTGAAAAGATAAACAAAATTGACAAGACTTTAGCTAGACTCACTAAGAAAAAATAGAGAAGGCCTGATAAATAAATGAAATAAGAAATGAAAGAGGAGAAATAGCAATGGATACCACAGAAATACAAAGACTAATAAGAGAATATTATAAAGCGCTATATGCCAATAAAAGATAAAACTAGAAGAAATCAACAAATTCTTAGAATTGTACAGCTTTTCAAGACTGAATCATGAAGAAATAGAAAAACAAAATAGCACCCAAGAAACAAAAAAGTCCAGGACCAGACAGCTTCACAGGTGAATTTTAATAAACATTCAAAGAAGATTTAATATGTATTCTTCTCAAACCCTTCCAAAAAATTGAAGAGGCGGGAACACTCCCTAATTTTATGAGACCAACATTACCTTGATACCAAAATTAGAGAAGGACAACACAAAAAGGAAAAATATAAGCCAATATCTTTGATGGACATAGATACAAAAATCCTAAAACAAAATATTAGCCAACCAATTACTGTAATGTATTACTGTATACATTAAAAGGGTCATATACCATGATCAAGTGGGATCTATTCCAGGGATGCAAGGATGGTTCAACATCTGCAAATCAATCAATGTGATACACTACATTAACAAAATCAAGGATAAAAATCACATGATCATATCAATAGATCTAAAAAAAGCATTTGACAAGATTCAAAAAAATCTTATGATTAAAAAAAAAATCTCTCAATAAAATGGGTATAGAAGGAACAAACCTCAACATAATAAAGGCCATATATGACAAGCTCACAGCTAACCGAATACTCTATGGTGAAAAACTGAAAACTACCTCTCTAGAATCAGGAACAAGATAAGAATTTTCACTCTTACCACTCTTATTCAACATGGTATTGGAAGTCCTAGCCAGAGCAATTAGGCAAGAAAAAGAAACAAAATGCATTCAAATTGGAAAGGAAGAAGTAAAATTGTCAATATTTGCAGATGACATGATTTCTTGTATAGAAAACCCTGAAGACTCCACCAAAAAACTATTAGAAATAATAAATGAATACAGTGAAGTTGCAGGGTACAAAATCAACCTACAAAAATATCTTGCATTTCTATATGCTAACAATGAGCTAGCAGAAAAAGAAATTAAGAAAACAATCCCATTTACAATTACAGAAAAAGAATAAAACACCACAAAATAACTTTAACCAAGGAGGTGAAAGACCTGTATACTGAAAACTAAAGACATTGTTGAAATTGAAGAAGACACAAAAAATGGAAAGGTGTTTCATACTCATTAATTGGAAGCATTAACATTGTTAAAATGTCCATATAACCTAAAACAATCTACATATTCAATGCAATCCCTATCAAAATTCCAAGGACATTTTTCACAGAAATATAACAAAAAATTCTAAAATTTATATGGAATCACAAGAGTCCAAATAACAAGCAATCCTGAGGACAAAAGAACAAAGCTGGAGGTATTACACTCCCTGATTTCAAACTATATTGCAAAGCTATAGTAATCAAAACATCATGGTATTGGCAGAAAAACAGATACATCGATCAATGAAGCAGAATTGAGAGCCCAGAAATAAAGCCATACATATATGAACAATTAATTACAATGAAGGAGCAAAGAGCATACAATGGAGAAAGGTGTTGGGAAAATTGGACAGCCACATGCAAAAAGAAAAAAAAAACCCAAAAAACAGAACAAAAACTGGACCACTATCTTACACCATACACAAAAATCAACCCAAAATGGACTGAAGATTTGAATGTAAGACCTGAAACCATAAAACTTTTTTTTTTTTGCAGTACGCGGTCCTCTCACTGTTGTGGCCTCTCCCGTTGCAGAGCACAGGCTCCGGACGCGCAGGCTCAGCGGCCATGGCTCACGGGCCTAGCCACTCCGCGGCATGTGGGATCTTCCCAGACCGGGGCACAAACCCGTGTCCCCTGCGTCGGCAGGTGGACTCTCAACCACTGCGCCACCAGGGAAGCCCCATAAAACTTTTAGAAGAAAACAATATGCTCTTTGACATTGGTCTTAGCAATCTTTCTGGCTATGACTCCTCAGGCAAGGGAAACAAAAGCAAAAATAAACAAATGAGACTACTAAATATTCTGCACAGCAAAGGAAAACATCAGCAAAACAAAAAGACAACCTAATGAATGGGAAAAGATATCTGCAAATCATATATCCAACACAGTGTTAACATCCAAAATATAAAGAACTCATACAACTCAACAACAACAACAAAAACTCGATTGAAAAATGGGCAGAGGAACTGAATAGATATTTTTCCAAAGACATACAGATGGCCAACAGACACATGAAAAGATGTTCAACATCACTAATTATTAGGGAAATGCAAATCAAACCCACAATGAGATATCATCTCACACCCATGAATGTGCTATTTTCAAAATAGAATGATTATTATCAAAAAGGCAAGAAATAGCAAGTGCTGGAGAGTATGTGGAGAAAAGGGAACCCTTATACAACGTTGGTAGGAATGCAATCAGTGTAGCCACACTGGAAAACAGTATGGATAGTCCTCAAAAAAATTAAAAATAGAATTACCATATGATTCACCTATTTCACTTCTGGGTATTTATCCAAAAAATACAAAAACAGTAATTTGAAAAGGTGTATGCACCCAATGTTCATCTAGGTATTATTTACATTAGCCAAGTTATGGAAACAGCCTAAGTGCCCATCAGTGGAAGAATGGATAAAGAAAATGTGGTATACACACACACACACACACACACACACACACACACACACACACACACACAATGGAATACTACTCAGCCTTTAAAAAAGATGAAATCTTGCCATTTTTTGTAACAACACAGATGGGCCTTAAGGGTACTATGCTAAGAGAAATGTCAAATGGAAAGAGACAAATACAATATGATTTCACTCATAGATGGAATATTAAAAACAAACAAAAACCAAAATCAGTGACAAACCCAACCAAACAAAACAAACACGTAGATACAGAGAACAGAGTACAGTTGACCCTTGAACAACAAGGGTTTGAATCGTGTGGGTCCACTTATTCTCAGATTCTTTTCACTAAATACTTACTACAGTTCCACACAATCCACTGTTGGCTGAATCCCCGAATGTGGAATTTCCTATAAGGAAGCCTGACTGTAAGGTTATATATGGATTTTTGACTGGTGGAGGGTTGACGTCCCAACCCTCACATTGTTCAAGGGTCACCTGTAGTAGTTACCAGAGAGGAAGGGGTGGCCGGAGGGCAAAATGGGTATAGGGAGCTAACTGTATGATGATGAAGAGAAACTAAATTTTTGGTGGTGAGCACACTGTAGTATGCACAGAAGTAGAAATATACTGTTGTACACATGAAAGTAATATAATGTTGTAAACCAAGGTTGCCTCAATAAAAAAAATTTAAAAATAAAATTAAACAGAAGAAAATAAAAAGATAGCATTCACGGCCTTTTTATGCACCTGAGCTTCTAGGCAGGGTTTGAAACAGGAGGAGGAATAAGGAAGCCCTTGTAACACTGAGAATATTCATGAAAAATGTGTCCTCATATTTGATGGAACTCCATGAGGTTACAATTCATTTAGTAGGATATTTATCTTTGAAAATCGATGTTTGCATTTGGGATAAGATCATTTACAACTAAACTCCCCATGATTGAGGGGGCTTTGCCTCATCTTGTATTGCTGGGAAGATCTCAAAGGCAATAGGTTTTGAGGAGCTGAAACCACTTGCTGCACTTTGGGCTGGCTCTAGAGAGCTAAAGCTCATCCCGGACTGTCCTCCTGAAATATACATCCTCAAGCCTGTAGCAATGTGGGCCAATTCATTGCTTTAGAAACACAATTCTATGGGTTGCCAAGTACCACCATCAGACTGCTGGGGAGGGAGCAGGCCTAACAGAGTATTAATTAACACTCAATTACACAACCATCAACAAATATATTGGATGCTTGCCATCTGATAGATATTGGGGAATTGTTTGAGGTGCTGGGGTTGCTACTAAGAACAATAGAAGGAGGGGGTAAATAGTGCTTTGAAGAAGGATTCAGAGGAACAGAGGAAGGGATTTCAATCTAAAATGGAACTGGAGGATATGTAACGAAGAATCTCACGCATGCTCCCCGGGAAGAACAGAACTTACTAACTGAGAGACTGATTTCCCATAAGTGCCTGATTTACAGAAGGCTGGGACTTACCTCCTGACCAATGAACATCCAGCAGGAATCTCTCCCCATCCTCAATCCAATGAATTTACTGCTTGGACTCTGGCTGGACTTACCCCTCTTTGCACTCATTGCCCATAAATACAGCTCACCCCAAACCCTCAACAAACATGCCTGTATCTTGTTACCGTATACATTTTCCGAATTGCAATTCCTCTGCTACTCCTGAATAAACTCAATTTCTGGTCATTCAAACTTGCTTCGGTTTACCTCTTTATTTCAGTTGACAGAACAAAGCTAGGACCTGGGTCATATGTGTGAAAGGGCCACTTGGGATAGATTTCACTTTCCTTCTCTTTCCATTGGACTATGGAGATAGCCATATTTAGCAAGTATTGCAAAAATTTCGTTTGGGTTTTTCCATAAGATGGTACGGAAAACCCGAATGAACTTTTTTGGCCAACCCAATGGTTTGCATTTTTGCTCCACCTATGCCAGACACTCCATAAAGTCTGATATATTCATTCAGCCCCGAAAGGTGGTATTGTTAGGAATAAAGGAACTGGGCCTTTGTACATTAACTTCTTTATTGAGGCCCATTTTATGGTAGCAGTATCATATCAGTTTAAAATAATGTTCCTATGATTTCTGGGTTCAAATGACAGCTCTACTGTATATGCGACTTTACCAAAGTATATTAACTTTCTGTACTTCATAAGGTTGCAGTAAGAATAAAATGAGTTAATGTGCGTCAATGGCTTAGATCAGCACTTGGCACAAGAAAATGCTCATCACCTATTTAATGTAAAAATTATAATTATAGTAAATTTTATTACATCAAGAAGGACGGTGGCTGAGGAGTCCCAGAGGGTGACCAGCATCCAATGAACCAGAGCCTATTGTGGAAACAAGACTGCACTGAGAAGCAGTTATAGGATTAAACTGAATTAGGAGTGAATATAAAACTAAACCTCCTTTACTCTCAAATATAGTTACAAGAGGAGCCCTTTGAATAGGAAGTTTTCCGGAAGTGCAGAAACAGACCTTAGAGAGGAGTACTTTGAACTGCTGCTGGATCAAACTGCTAAAATGTGGCAACGTGTGCTCTCTTGAGCCAGAAGGGCAGCCAAGAGTGAGAAAGCCTCCAGGCCTGTGCTACACTCTGCCTGTGGTTTCAAAGCAGCCAATGCCTCAGGGTAGGTGGCCAGTCTTCAACAGCCCTAGAATAGAAACTTGGTTTCATGGTTAATATTAGAGAAAGTACATGTAACTTCTGGCCACCTGCTGGAAGAAAACCCAAAATATCTTTGCTTATATGCTGAGGTTAGATAAATTATTGCAGAGACCATGCAAATAGGAAACATAGGAACATAGCTGGGAAATTCAGGACTCATGGGAGAAGATTTCTGAGGCTTTTAACAGCAAAACATTACTGTAGAAGCTTAGATTTCGTAAGATACAAGGGAAGCTCCTAGAAAATTCTCACTGTTAATACAGTTAATTTAAGAGGAGGAAGATAGAAGAAACTCTATGTTGGTTGACAGGAGAAATCTGAAGTCTCTCAAGTTGACATTCTGAGCCCAAGCTCAGCCTAGCTGAGAGGCACTGAAGTACGTGTGGCCCAGCAGCCCAAGTCCTGCACGCAGTTGCAGAGGCTTCTAAGACTGGGAAACGTGGTACCAGGAAAAGCTCTGTTTTATCTTTTGTGTGATTTTTCTCTTTTGTCTCCTTCAGGAACCAAGCCGACCCCATTCCAGCCTGGGTAACCCTCTGTCCAGGAATAAAACGAGATTTGGCATAAAACAAAAAAAAATTAAAATAATGTAGTAATAGGCAGGGTTTTACATTTTAAAACAGAGTATGCGACATGACAATAAGCCAGGGAATTATTCTGAGAAAGAGTTTTCCGAATTCCTTTACCTTCCATTTATGATGGAACCTGGGAGACACCTATTGGACAGTTTTCCTGTGGTATAAAGGGAATGCCTCACCCCACCCCCGTCAACCTACAATGCCTGTGATGAGAGAGGGTGGGGGCAGGGAGAGGGAGCAAAACATCACAGAGTCTCAAATGCCTGTTGCTAAGAGGCGGAGAAAAATTCACTGCCCTGACTGTGATGATTTATTTGGATTACAAGGGAACTTAGGTTGCTGCTACTCAATGAAGGCAAGAACTTTTTTGAAAACCACAGGATATGCTGGAACACCCTCCGTACTCTCTTGTCCAACAGACTTGTTCAACAGAAACCTGCAACGATGCAATAAGGACAAAACCACCAAGGGTTCAGATCTTACAGGAATGAAGGCTGGACCACGCCATCAGGTCAAGAACCCTGATCAGCTGAGACACTGGCAGAAGCGAGAGAAGATGGAGCAGACACTGTGAATGCAGCTGTGATTATATCCTCAGCCTCACGTCCAGTTACAGGAGTGGGGCCATTCGGCGAAGATTTTACATTGCTTGCTCATTTCAAGGCTCTCTCTCGACTCCCACTAGAAACAGCCCTGGGGGTAGCCATTCCTAGTTTTGGGTGATAATATGACTGAATTTCTATCATCTTCCAAGGTTGTAATGGGAAGTTTCTCATTCCCCATGCTGGGAATGCAGTTTCCACCTAAATGAAGGACAATGGATGCTGAGAGGTAAAGGTGGTGGAGTGTACTGGTTTTCTTCCATTTACCCCTTTCAGATCAATTCTCTACCCTTCTCCATCCTGCTCTCTGACCCACTGGAGATTCTTCTTTTTTTTCTCATTTCCACAATCCTTTCTTTGACAACAATAGACAATCATGGTAACAGGTCTTTAGGGAGCTTTATTCTCTTTAGGTATTCAACTAAAGGTACGACAGCTAAGGGAAATAACAATCTTTATATTATGTGGGGTTTTTTTTGATGGTTTTGATTTACCGTACAAAAACATTTACTTCTGTATGTGGTCAAACCTATCAATCTTTTCTTTGGCCTCGCCACGTGGCTTGTGGGATCTTAGTTCCCCGACCAGGGATCAAACCCTGGCAGTGAAAGCACCAAGTCCTAACCACTGGACTGCCAGGGAATTCCCAAATCTATCAATTTTGTCCTGTTTTGTGACTGACGCCATATTTAGAAAAGCTCCCTCTATCACTAGATTATATAAATATTTCTAAATATCTTTAATATAATATTGAGCTTAGAATGAGAGAGAGCTTTGGGATTGTACAGATACTGGATTCAATTCCAGCTCTGCCATTAACTAGTTGTAACAGACTGTATTTTCCAAAGATGGCTACAACAATATCTCCCATATCACAAGCTCTTCTACAACTTACCTACTCTCCAATCAAAGGTGGAACCTGGCCAGGCTTGTGATTCACTTATAACCAATAGAATGTAGCAGAAGTGATGATGCACGACTTCCGAATGTGATGCAACTTCCACCTTGTTAGAATATACACTTGCCTTTAGAGCCCCTAAGCTTCTGTGTAAGAAGCCTGGGCCTCCATGCAGTACAGGGGTCCAAGTCATATGGAGTCCATATGTAGGTGTTCTGACCAACAGCCCCAGGTGACATCACAACTTATACCAGAATCGACTGCAAAAATGTAGAAGTGAAGACACCTCTGAATAATTCCAGTCTCCCACTCTCGAGTCACCTCCAGCCTTCAAGTCTCTCCAGTTGTGGTCGCAGACATCATGCAGCAGAGACAAGCCATCCCTACTACCTACTTTCTGAATTGCTGACCCACAGTACTAGTGAACACAATCATTTTTTATGCATCAATAATAACTGGAAAATTGTGTGATACTTGTTGAGTTACCCAATTAGCATCTGGGCAATCTCTTCTTCAGGTTTTTCATCTATTACATTGTTTTACAACACTAGCTACTTCATAGGAAGTTGTGAAGATCAAATGAGACCATTTATGAAAAGTACAAAACACGTGTCTATCGCACACTAAGAGGTCAAACAGTAATAGTCACAACAATTAAAAAGTAAAGATTTTATTACCTTTAAATCTTTAATATATGTGAAAATTATTTTGATTTAATGCATAAGGTTGTATGTATTATTTACCAGTCAGCTCCAAATTAACATTTAGATTAGTAGGCATATTACTCTCTTTAAAATGATATGTGAAGAAAAAATGTGCATATATGAAAAAAGAGCTTATGCTTATTTCAGGATTGATACTTGGTGTGCTATCATGGGGGTAAAGAAATTTTCACCTAGGTCTTATTCTGTTCATTTGTTCAAGTTGGAAAATGGAAACAGGAAGAATATCCCAAGATGGGGTAAACCAAACGAAAATTCTCTCCAAGATTACAGCAATTTTATCTAAGCTGTAAGGAAGCCTAATAAAAAAGAGTCTCCTCATTCATGAGGAGCTAATTAACACACTACGTGCACTGTCACTCAGAGGTACCAAAATGTAACTGCATTTTCTAACCCAACCTCATCTTGTTTTATTTTATATTAAAAAAATTTTTTTTATTAAAAAAAATTTTTTTTTGAAATTTTTGGCTGCACCACGCGGCTTGTGGGATCTTAGTTCCCCGACCAGGGATCAAACCCGTGCCCTCGGCAGTGAAAGCTCAGCGTCCTAACCACTGGACTGCTGGGGAACTTCCTCATCTTATTTTAGAGCTCCATGCCCTACGATGGTAGAAAACACTTGGTCTTCTCAGCTTAAAATTTAGAGGGGGAGTAAAGAAAGCAAGGGAGGACAGGGGAAATGTTAACAGTAACATGGTCTCAACTGGAGACTGGCTTTAGTCAGAGCCCATGGAAAAGCTCTGGCACAAAAATTGCACCGCAGACTTAGTCCCAGCTTGGTGGAAGGAGTCGGCCATTTGTTGGCTGAGGTCTTTGCTCTAGTTGGGAGCTCAGCATCCAGGAGAGGCAGCTCCGATTTGGCAGAGGGCAAATCTCCAGAGAAGTAAATAGCTGTGAATTGTCATAAGCCAACACTCAACGCAGCTGGGTCGCAGATGCACTGGTTAGCAAAAAGGATTTGGGCAGGGCACCAAAATCAAATCAAAATCATCCACTACATAATGTAATATTCAATGCTCTATTGCTGAGAGTGCCAATGCTTCCTCTTGAAAGATCAAGGAAAGATTTTATAATTAGAAACTTCTTGTTCAGCAAAGCCAAGTTTTGTCTAAACATTGATTCACAAATATTTTTAAAGTCTATTTTGAAACCCAGTGAAAAACAATGATCCCCCCCTCTCTTTTTTTTCTAAATGACGTTTCCCAACCCCATGATTCAATGGGTGAGAGAGTCCATATACAGCCAGAAATAAAAATATGTTGTTTCCCCTAAATGTCCATCGACAGATGAATGGATAAAGCAGATGTGGTACTATACACAATGGAATATTACTCAGCCATTAAAAAATGAAATAATGCCATTTTCAGGAACATGGATGCACCTAGAGATTATCATACTAAGAGAAGTAAGTCAGAAAAAGAAAGACAAATAACATATGATATCACTTGTATGTGGAATCTAAAATATGACACGAATGAACATATCTATGAAACAGAAACAGACTCACAGATACAGAAAAAAGACTTGTGGTTGCCAAGGGGGAGGGGGGTGGGGAAGGGATGGGTTGGGAGTTTGGGATTAGCAGATGCAAACTATTATATATAGGATGGATAAACAACAAGGTCTTACTGTATAGCACAGGGAACTATATTCAATATCCTGTGATAAACCAGAATGGAAAAAAATGTAAAAAAAGCACATATATATATATATATATGTGTATATATATGTATAACTGAATCACTTTGCTGTACAGCAGAAATTAACACAACATTGTAAATCAACTATGCTTCAGTAACGAAATTTTTTTAAAAAATGATGGGGCTTCCCTGGTGGCACAGTGGTTGAGAGTCCGCCTGCCGATGCAGGGCACACGGGTTCGTGCCCCGGTCCGGGAAGATCCCACATGCCGCGGAGCGGCTGGGCCCGTGAGCCATCAAATGAACATATCTATGAAACAGAAACAGACTCACAGATACAGAAAAAAGACTTGTGGTTGCCAAGGGGGAGGGGGGTGGGGAAGGGATGGGTTGGGAGTTTGGGATTAGCAGATGCAAACTATTATATATAGGATGGATAAACAACAAGGTCTTACTGTATAGCACAGGGAACTATATTCAATATCCTGTGATAAACCATAATGGAAAAGAATATGAAAAAGAACATATATATGTATAACTGAATCACTTTGCTGTACAGCAGAAATTAAAACAACATTGTAAATCGACTATACTTCAATAAAATGTTTTAAAATATATGTTGCTTCCCTAACTCAAAATACCCGTGTTACATAGGCTTTTCCAACCTGCCTGCCTATTTTGAAAAAGTTATCTACATGTCTTTCTTCATCCCAGCTAAAATCCCAGATGAGAATTCCTCAGGAAGGATTGTATTTTCAGGCACAGACAAAGGCAGAGAGTACACCAAACTCTTCAAGTAGAGGGGTAATTGTTTTACTGTAAGAATTTCATGTGGCATAGTAAGGGAGAAAAATGATCGTGGAAATCCAGGACCAAGAACTGCAGTAAGCTTCATTCACAAGGAGAGAAATGCCAGGGTTATTCTATACCCAGGGAAGCTTCACCACCTTGGCCACAGGTGGGTTGTTTCACCACCAACGCTACTCAGTTTCTCTCTATTTGTTTCATTCCGTGTCACCTGCATCTCTTCCCACCCCCACTAGCTTCTGCTATATCATCCCTTCTGTTTACTCATAACTGCATCTTACATAGCACACTTTGTAACTGGAACACTACCACATGGCATCTCTATACATTCTATTATCTTCACCTGCTTTATTATCAACAGTTTTTTCACATTCTTATGAGAGGAGACTGACCAGCAATGCTGGCACAAGGTTTCCATTTCCAATTTAATAACCTAGTTCAACCACGTGCTACCTGGCTACCTGGCCAGGAAGGGCCATGATAACTCCACCCACACCAAATTGTTTCTCATATCTTAGTTTCCACAAACTGAAATGCCCCTAAAATTTTTCTTGATGCCTCATCCCTTTGCCTGTCCAGTTTTTTCCTGGCCTGAGATTCCTCCTAAGAGCTCTACCAGAGAAAGATGGGGCTCATGTTGCCAGCAAATTGGGAAACTGGAGTTAGTCTTCTTTTATCTCCATAACCCATGGGCAAAAGGAGAGTGCCAGGTGTCAGAGCTAATCAAGAGAGAATCCCAGCCCAGAGGGGTGGGTATGGACAAGGATTAAGTATGATCACAGAATTCCCAGGACGAGCGTGGGATTATTTTGACCCAAGTCTTTGCATCTCCATACAGGAGATAACAAATAACCAATTTAAAACCCAACACTATTCATGGCAGCACCATCATAAGAAAACCAAAACGCTGTGCGCGGGGATTTGCAAAAATTCCGTCGAGTGCTCCATCATTAACGAGAATCAGTTATCTCCTAGTAGCCTCATTATGACGGCTACTCTTCACTACCAGTTGGCTTTCTCACTCTCTACCATTGGTTAGAAGTGAAGAACAAAATACAGGTTTGGGGGAAAAGATAAAGGGGATGGTGAGTTGAAGAATAATCAAAAATCCAGGAGAAATGCAGAACTAGACTCCCTCAGGGAGGTTGCAATAGTTTTTATGTTTGCAACAGATGAGCTCTGTCCTCTTTTCAAAACTTAAGAAGTTGATGTCCTCACAGTCGGTCATACATGACAGTTTTGAATAAAAATACATACTCCGCCCTGAGGAGGTGAAAGAAAGGGAATATAACTGTAATGACTCTGTTTTCTCCTACCATATTCCTAGGAATAACCTCTTTTCAGAGACTCACTGATTTTTCTCTAGACCCAAATGAGCTAAAAGACAGAGTCTATCAATTACTGACCCAGAGAGTGGATTTTATTTCCAAACTTATAAGGAACATTCACCTTTCCTTTCCTCAATGCTGTCTTAAGGAAAAGTCCGTCTTTGCCCTACCCTCTGCAGGACCACCCCATCCTCACCCATACCACTCACCCATGTATTCCATGGACAAAAGCAGGTAACTGTCTCTTAGGGGAAAAAAGATGGTTGTTTCTCAGTCACTTTATACCCAACACTACCTTTTCTGGTAAGTAAGTAAATGTTTTCAACAGCACAGGTCTGGTGGTACTTCAGGGTGCAGGACCTCATGCCTTCATAGCATATCCCAAGATGATATTTTTTACATTTATAACACATCGTCGAAGGCTCTGCCAGACACAGAAAGAGGTGCTTAAAGGATGCAGTATGGAGAAGGTTCTCCAGGCCTGGGGGCTTCCCAAAAGGAACTTACTGTTGACTAGTGGTTCCCAACTTTTCTCGGGACCCTGATCCCTTTGATAACCTTGTGAAAGCTAACTTATACAGACATAAATCAAATATTGTATATAATCTCAAAAGGTTGGAGTTCCTGTAAAATTTATCTATGGTCCCCAAGTAATGAACCGCTTATCTAGCCTAATGATTTTGTCCAGTAATGGGGAAATGGAAGCAAAGACAGGGATTTTAGCTTCCTTACTCCACGAAATGGACTAAATTGGTCTGGGAGAAGATCAAACTCCTAGGATTCTATAGTAGGAATGGATAACAGCTCTCTCAAAAGATGGAGGGGAAGGTTTACTCCAAAAATGTCACCAATAACCTTTTTACCAAGGACTTTAGACAAGCTGTGGTCGTACCTATCAGATGTTCACGAAATTCACCTGTGAAAAGAAGAAGTTTCCCTGTCATAATCGCACCTGCATTGGCCAAAGCCCCAAGAGCCAATTCTGGAAATTTCTCCTCCCCCAGCATCTTCCCATCTCTTAATCAACAACCAACCCTTCCTCTGTCTCCAGGACTTACCCTTACTCATGCAGACCAGAAAGACTATGCACAGCAGAAACAGAACAAACATCCTGGGACTTTGGTCATGTGCAGTTGCCTGTGGAAGGTACTGGTTGATCTCCCCCAGTGTTCTGCCCTTGGGCTAGTCATCTAAATCATATAATCGTAAAATTTCAGTGACGAACAGTACCTCAATGTTCCCAGAACCAACCAACACCAACTGGAGTCTCAATGCCCCTAAGGTATCTATTTTAAAATTCTCCTCAATGATGAATACACACACACACACACACACACACACACACACATATATTCTTTATTCATTATTGTATAGCTCAGCCTTGCGCTCTGCAAGTAAAGTCAAATTTTTTTCACACATTTTAACACATTATTATTAATGTGTTTTTAATAATACATTTTATTATTAATGTATTATTAATGTGGGATAATTATCCCACATTAATTATTTAAAAATAATTAATATTTTTCAGATATCTCAAGACAGGATTTGGACAGCTTAGTTCCTTTTAGCTCTCTTCACTAATCTCAGAATCATCTCAGATTTGTCTTTGTGCTTAGACTGAAGCACCAGGAATTAAGTTCAGGATTCCAGGTATAGTCTGAATGTGGGGGAAACACTGAGTGTCCCTTCTGTGGTGTAGGAAAGGGACGTTTCAGCAGAAAGGTGAGATGTGCCTAGTTTGCCTTCAGGTGTTATTAACTAATTCATGCATTTTTTAAAGTAAATATTTTCTACACACATACCAAATGCCAACATCACAAAAAGAGAAGTCACCAAGCGAGCCAGGCCACTAATCTGTGGCCTCACAAAGACTTGAGTCTAGTTAAGGAGACTACAAGTACATCAAGCACAGTTGGCTATGGGGGCCTACATGAGAGACCTTCAAAGTTGACTGCCTGACCAGGGAAGGCTTCCCTGAAGAAGGGATAGTTGAGCCGGACTTTGAAGGCTAGTGATGTGTTAGCTAGAAGAAGTGAATAGGGACAGGCACCCAAAGGAACAGCAAATGTCAAAATACAGAGATGTCAGGCAACCTGACACACTGGGATGAGAGCTGGTCATGTGGTTCTAGAGACACGGATGAGCAAGAAACTCAGAGAGATGCACCTTGTTGGAGGTGATGGCATATGGGTAAAGAGAGGGGCTCAAGGGGACAATGCACTGCACTTGTTGCTGAGATTACTTCGTCCCAAGCACATAAAATGGGATCTCTTGCTCACTATCTGCAATTGCAAGACATCAATGAAAAGAGTCATTTTTCCCAGGGCTGGAAAAGACATTGAAGTACCCACTCCTTTGTACCAATACTGAATTCTAGAAAGGACATCTCCCTTTATCCCAAACTTAAGTTTGGTACACACATGGGTTCAGATCCTGGCTCTGCTGCTTGCCAACATTGTGACTCTGGGTGAGTTACTGACGTTCAGAATAATTTTCATCATAGGATTGGTATTAGTGGTATATTAAAGTCTGTGAAAAGAGAAAGCTCATATTTGTTAAGGCCCTGGAAACTATCAAGCACTAACTCCCTGTGCAGTGCTTAAAATTTCAGGAGAAGCCTGGGCCCTTTTGCTAGGATAGGTGTCAGAAACTGCAGTCAAAAGGAGCCACATGCAGGAAAGGGCACCTGACTGAGAGAGGCAATGAGGTGGAGGCTGTAACTGTGGTTTTGGCATTCAAGGGCCAAGCGCCTGGCTATGAGGATGATGTTGGGAGCATCCTGTCAGGTGTTAAGTTGCAGCAAGGCTTACCCTTGGCTTTGGGTATTGGAAAAGATGGAAAGATTAATTACATTGTCTTCTAGAATGAACTTTGAAGACATAGTCAGCTTTAGAACAAACTGTTTAATTTGCTTGGGGTGGGTTAGCAGCCGGGAGCTAGTTGAGCTCTGATTCTCTGAGCCTGGGTGAGAACTGGGCCCCATTCCCATAGCTCAAGCTTGAGGTCCTCCACGAGCTGATGACGCTCAATTTTATATCTCTACCTCAGACCTCCATTTTGAGTTCCAGATTCACATCCACAAATACACATTCTACTTTAGAAGGCTCCCACATACCACAGGACATTGTTTACAAGAGAAAATTTGAGGGATGAGATACTGTGGTAGGATGAGAAGTAGATCAGAGAACCTCTTGCTTGGGTGGAGTTGCAAAATTCTACAATCCTAACTGAAAATAATCCCGTAGAAAAGAGATTCAGAACTCAATGGGCCTTCCAGAAAATATCTGCCAAGGGGCACCTTGAAGGAAGAAGAATAGAAACTGGGCAAACCCTCTGTGGTTTAACCTAGAATTTCTTCTTCCTTTGCTGTGATTCTAGAGTCACTTGCTTTAAAGAGAGAGAAGAGAAAACAGGTGACAAATAAAGGTTCAGAAGTTTGCCTTCTTGATAAGCCTTTGGAAAGTCCTGAAAAATGCTATCTAATTTCCAACATCTTCTTCTGAAAGATGGAAGAATAGAAAATGAGATTCAAAGACTTCACAATCTTGATTGCCATTCTAGAATCAATTCTTTTCAAAGGAACAAATTCCCTCATGTTTAAGGCCTCTCTTCCTAGGCAAAGATGGGCTCCACACTCTGGTCATAGAAAAGGAACCCTATAAATTTTGTGGCATTTGAGCTAAGACTTTATTTCACCCAATCTTTATCTGATATCAAAAAATGTCATACTTGAGATATTTTGATGAACATATTGTTCCTACAACTAAAGAACATGTCATTAAAATGAATTCATGATAGAAGATTCCTATTGCCTCTAGCCAAAGTACCATAAGCTCACTGATGGGTTTCAGAGACTGACAGTGCCAGAACCGGTCATAATTTTCCAGTGGTTTACCCATGGTGAACCTTACCTGAGTTAACTTTTGTAGAGATAGATACCTAAAGCATGGGCAAAACTGGCCAGATTCACAATATAAATTTCCTAAAGATCAAGCCATGTGATAATTCTAGAGATGATTTCACAGCCCTACAAAGTAAACAGTCCCTAGCCTTGGAGAACAGATTTCTAGTAAAGTGAAAGAGTTCTGAGCTGAGAATCAGAAATTCTAGGTGGAAGGCCCAGCTTGGTCATAGATTATACACCTTTTCATCTCTTTCACTCTTCGTTTTCTCATCCATAAAGTGTGGAGCTAGGTAAGCTTTTTTTTGACTTATTCGTTGCTCTGCTCTTACATGTGAAACTGTGCCTGGTTCATAAAAGCTCTCAATAAATATTAGTTGAATATATGAATAAATCTCCAAGAGGCATTCAATCAAGATGGTTAAAAGTATGGCTTCTGGAATTAGACAGTCGTGCTCTGAGTACTGGCGCTATAAGTCACTAGATATGTGATCTTGGGTAAGATGCTGGACCTCACCAAGCCTCAGTTTCCTCCTCCGTGAAATTGGGATAAGAATGATAGTATCATAACTGCATTAATAATAATTACTATGATGAACAGTATATAAAAAAACAAAGTTAACTTCATGTAAGCTCCAACATTTATTAATTATCATTCTCTGCTATGGGGTGGAGAGAGCATGAACTTGAGCTCCCAGAGGAAACCTTGTGTGATTGGTTCCCCTTAGGCATGAATAATCCCTGCCCTATGATGAAGAGGAAGGTTTCTTCTTGTGGCCTAAAGACCTGTGCTTGCAGACCCTGGCTTCTTTTCTTCCTGTATAACAGACTTCTCTGACAGGATGGACAAACACTTCTTGTTGCTCTTATCCATCTTCTGCTGCATTGTGGGTGAGTCACAGACTTGAGGAGTGGGCTCCAGAGACAGGATCTAGGAAGCCCCATGGAACTCCATATGTGTCGTTGGTGTCCATGCGGGGCTGAGTCTTGACCACGTTTATATGGGAGGGGAAGCCAGCCTTCAGAATGCTCCCTGGGCCTCCATGCCAACTTGTCTGCCCTTTTCAACATTCTGCCATTCTCCACCCAGGGCTCAAGCCGCTGTGGCTGCCCCATCATAGTGCTCCCCACTCTGTCCCTACCATTCCCCATCATCAAAACTCCTAGTGAGATTTTCCTCAGGACATCCTTTCCATTTATAAATCTGTATCCCATCTGCTGAGTCTACAATGAATAATTTTGTAGTTGGTTTTAGTGCTATCTAGGGCTTTTGATGCCCTTTATCAGGGATTTTTATATTACAACAAGTGATTGCAGGAGAGAAAATACTGGAGGCACTGGAATCAAACAGATTAAAAAATGTTTCAGTCACTGTCTTAAATTCTCTGTACCTCTGGTTGCTCACCTGAGAAATGGGGAAATCCCTACTTACAAGGCCTTTGTGAGGATTAAATCAGATACAAAGTAAGAGAACATGGCCCGTATGAGATGCTCGATAAATGTTACTTTCTCACTTAGGTGTACCCGGGAGAGGCTTTTTTTTTTTCTTTAATTAAACCTGTATTTTGACCAGCTCACCCCACAGTACCACATAAAGTGGCACTGACTATGATATAATTCATGAGGCCTTTAAGTAGATTCAGTTCCAAGTTAAAAACAGAGTATATCACCTAACAATACGTGAGCCGCCAATCTCAGAAATCCCATCGTAGTAATGCTAGCATAGGTAAAACAGTTTAAAGCCCTCAGCCTCATTATCACACTCTTGTCTATCTACAGTGCTGCCAGGTAAGCCAGGCCAGCATTAACAGAACCATTTTTAAGCTGGAAAACCATTTAGCTGGAGGCTAAATCTTTGCTCAAAGTCACCAGGTTAAAAGGGCTGAAGTCAGGACCAGAAACCTTTAACTCTCACAGAGCATTTCTCGGGGATGTGGAGCTGGTGAGAGATCCAGCTGCTTACTCCCGGATCCCAGCCTCCAGCTCTTCACCCGCCCCTGCACCGCACCCCGCACCCCAGGCCTGGATAGGTCTAGCTTCTTCTAAGCCCCTGCCTCCCCTGGCCTCACACCAGCTCTGTGCTCTCCAGCAGTGACACCCCTGAGATGCATAACATGCCACCTTCGCACACAGACAGATCGCTGTAGAAGGGGCTTCGGTGTCTGTGTTGCTGAGAAGCACGAGACATGCATGATCTTAAAGATCTTCCAGGGTAAGTTAGAGGAGGTGCTGTGAGATTCCTAGACAATTCTTAGGAGAGTACTTCACCAATTTCTTATCTCAGACTAAGGCCAACTCAAGAGAGGAACCAAAGTGCCGTACACCCCTGGGCATGGGTCCCTGTGCATGCAGACAGAAGAGGACTTGGGGAAATTAGACAGGAGGAAGAAGCATCTGTACAAAGAGTTGAGGGTTGCCAGGGAACTTAGGCAAATAACCCCTGCAGGGGACCTGTGATTTCTTCATCTCCCTGCCTGAGTCCCCTTGGGAAGTACAAGATGGGAAGCCAACCCCAAACCTACCTCGGATGCTTAATTAAATTTTTACTGACAGGACTAGTGCCAGGTTTGACTTGTCTTTAAAGAACTTATATCACTGGCTTATTTTCTATGATTCCTTCTTATTACAGATAACATCCTCCAGTTATCATATATGGTGTGTCAGAGATTCTGCAGAGAATTGACATACAATCTCAACGATCGAACTTATGTTCATACATGCTGCAACTACAATTATTGTAACTTCAAAAATCTAAAATATTTTTTCTCCTAAGTTGTCCCTTTAAAATGTTATTGATGTTTCTCTGCCTTCACAGTCTGACCGCCCTTGCTTTTCTGCCCTGTCTGTCCTGGAAGGATCCCAGCTCTCTCTGTAATTCAGTGTTATCCTTCCTGTTGCCTCAAGCTTGGTTCCTACCTCAGTTGGAGGATAATGATTCTGAACAACAGATTTCTCCCATTACAGGGTCTGGCATTTCTGTACTTCAAGAGGCCTCCCCCAAGAGGCCCAGTAGAAAACTTTAAAACAAGACCATTCTAGATCCTTGTGATTATCTTAGATAGTGGAGGTGGACTAGAAATTCTTATTATGGCTATGATTAAGCAGAAATAGCAACAAAACAGATGGTGGACACTCAAGATTTTCCTCTATTGGCAAAAAGTTATTTTCCCCCGTGGACAGTGTCCATCTCACACTCAGTCATGATTTTCTTAGCATTTACACGGTGTCTCCATACACAATGTGAGAAACAGCAAATAAAGAATTTCCTGCCTCTGTGACATTCACAGCTCACACATAGCCACTTCTAGGCCTGTCAAGATGTACATTCAAGATATATCACAACTCTCATTTCTTTCTATTCCTCTTCTAGTCTTCTCAATTCCTTTCCTCTTTTGCCACTCACCTCTACTCTGACCTCCCCAGCAATGAACACAATGACTATACACATTCTCCCTCTTCTGAATACCCAAGTCACTTTATGGGTACTTTTTTTTTTTTTGACACTCTCTCACAAAAATGAATCATTTCTCTGTCTAATTTGCCCTAGTATGTTATAAATCACAGCTAGAACATGTGCCTTGTCTTATTCATCTCTATTGTCTTTAGCTGGCCAATTAAACTTTATTGTGTTTAATTGAACAGCCAGTAAAGTTGATGGAATTTTTCTTGTCCATCTGTTTAGCATGACTTTTCTGTTTTTTTACCTATTTTGTTGAGTATACCGGGAATGGTAACCTCTACTCCCTACCAGACATAGAATGTTCACTCCAGTGCCAACATACCTTGTGCTTTTCTCAAAGAGATTATGAAAAGGACATTTCTTATTATGGGACCCTTCACTATTCAAATATATTAACTAAAAAAATTTTTTTTGACGGGATTCTTCTAAAACTCAATAGCTAATCTTACTTCAAAATTCATAATCAATACTTTATTATATCAAGTATGAAATAGGCCTGGAAGTTTAGAAAGGGTAATCTGGCCCAACCCTAGGAAATATCTGAAAGCACATGTTTTCCTAGTTTTAATGATGTCAGGATAGATCACATAAATTTGCTTGTTCTCAGATTTATCTATACCATCTAAAGTTTCCCTTCAATCTTTCATCTAACAGATTTTAGCCCTATTGATTATGGTTAACAAGATCTGTTATTCATTATGAGTTGAATAATAATCATCTTCTTAATTGAAGTATAATTCATATATAATAAAATGCATATATTTTAAATATACAGTTTGATGTGATTTGAAAAATGTATAAATCTATATAACCACCATCTCATTTAAAACATAGAATATTTTTATCACCTTAGTAAGTTTCTTCAGGTAACAATCCACTCCCAAAAGTATTATTCTAACTTCTATCACCATAGAGCTAATTTTACCTGTTCTTTTTTTTTTTTTTTGGCTGCGTTGGGTCTTCATTGCTGCCCGTGGGCTTTTCTCTACTTGCAGCGAGCGGGGGTTACTCTTCGTTGCAGTGCGTGGGCTTCTCATTGTGGTGGCTTCTCTTGTTGTGGAGCATGGGCTCTAGGAGCACGGCTTCAGTAGTTGTGGCTCACAGGCTCTAGAGCGCAGGCTCAGTAGTTGTGGCGCACGAGCTTAGTTGCCCCACAGCCTGTGGGATCTTCCCGGACCAGGGTTCGAACCCATGTCCCCTGCATTGGCAGGCAGATTCTTAACCACTGTGCCACCAGGGAAGTCTCAGCCTGTTCTTGAACTTATTATAAAAGAAATTATACAGAAAGTACTATCTTGAGTGTGGTTTCTATCACTCACCATAATATTTTTAAGATTCACGCATGTTTTCGCTTATATCAAAAGTTTATTCTTTTTTTTCCCATTGTATACATACACTACAATTTATTAAATCAATTCTCTTATTGATGGACATTGAGTTGTTTCCAGCTTTAGGCTATTGTGAATAAAGCTGCCATGAACATTTTCATATACGAGTTTTGATGGACAAACACACTTATTTCTCTTTGGTAGGTAATTAAAAGAAACATGTATGAGTCATAGGGTAGGCATATGCATAAATTTAAAAGAAACTGCCAAATAGTTTACCGAAGTGGTGGTACCAATATATAGTCCTACCAGTACTGTATGAGAATTCCAGTTACCCTACATAATTCCCATCACCAATTATTATCAGTCATTTATTGTTTTGTTTTTTGTTTTTACTTTTTGGCTGCACCTTGCAGCATGTGGGATCTTAGTTCCCTGACCAGGGATCAAACCCTCACCCCCTGCAGTGGAAGCTCAGAGTCCTAACTGCTGGACCACCAGGGAAGTCCTATCAGTCATTTAAATTTTAACTAGTCTACTCATGGTAAAAGTTATCTTACACTTTACTGATAACTAATGGAATTCAGCCACTTTTTATGCTCCAGGTTAGATAATAATTCATCCATGTTTCCTTCTAATACTTTCATGGATTTAAATTAACATTTTGATTCTCCATTTGGAATTTACCCTTGTGAGAAATTGATCCAATTTAGTCTATTTCCACATGACTAGCCAATTAGTCTGACAACATTTATTTTTTATATACATCTTTATTGGAGTAAAATTGCTTTACAATGTTATGTTAGTTTCTGCTGTACAACATGAATCAGCTATATGCATACATATATCCCCATATCCTCTCCCTCTTTGAGCCTCCCTCCCACCCCTCTAGGTCATCACAAAGCACGGAGCTGATCTCCCTGTGCTATGCAGCAGCTTCCCACTAGCTATCTATTTTACATTTGGTAGTGTATATATGTCAATGCTACTCTCTGACTACATCCCAGCCTCCCCTTCCCCTGCTGTGTCCTTAAGTCCGTTCTCTACATCTACATCTTTATTCCTGCCCTACCACAAGGTTCATCAGTACCATTTTCCTAGATTATATATATATATATATATATATATATATATATATATATATATATATCCTGGCTATTGTAAATAGTGCTGCAATGAACATTGTGGTACATGTATCTTTTTGAATTATGGTTATCTCAGGGTACCAAAAACATTTATTTTAAAGTTTATATTTCTCAACTAATTTGAGATGCCTCTTTCATAATATGCTGAATTTCCATTAGCACTTAACACTAATTCTGGGTTCTCTACTTAGTTAAATTTTTCTACACATTACCTCTACCTCACAACATACACAAAAAACAAATTCAAACTAGATTGTAGGTTTAAAGTGAAAAATGAAACAATAAAACTTCTAGAAGAAAGCACAGCATGTATTTGTAACTTTGGAATAGGCAAAAGGTTACTTAAACATCACCTGAACAGCAAAACCATTTTTAAACATTGATAAGTTAGACTTCATTGAAATTAACAATGGCGGTTCATCAAAATGTATCAGTAAGAGAGTGAAAAGACAAGTTAATGACTTGCAAAAGATGTTTGCAATACTGATATCCTACATAGAACTTGTATCCAGAACATAAAATTCTTACAGCTTTCCTAGACAAACAAAAGCTGAGGGAATTCATCACCACTAGACCTGCCTTGCAAGAAATGCAGAAAGGAGTTATACAAGGTGAAATAAAAAGATGTTAATTAATGATATGAAGACATATGAAAATATATAACACACTGGTACAGGTAAATATACAGTCAAACTTAGAAAACTCTAATAGCACGGTTTGTTAACCACTTAACTATACTACAAAGGTCAAAGGAAAAAGCATTACATATAATTTAGCTACTCTAATTTGTTAATAAATACACAATATAAAAAGAGGTAAATAATGACCTCAAAATATAAAAAAGATGAAGTAAAAGAGTGAAGTTTTGTAGACAATCAAAATCAAGTTGCTATCAGGTTGAACTAGATTGTTTTACCTATGAGATGTCTTATATAAGACTCATGGTGGAGGGGAAATTGGAAAAAGATAGTCAAAAGGTACAAACTTCCAGTTATAAGAAAGTTGCTAAGAGCTCTCATCACAAGAAGACTTTTTTTCTTTTTATGGTATCTCTATGAGATAAAGGATGTTAACTTAACCTATTACGATGATCATTTCACAATATATGTAAACCAAACCATCATGATGTACACCTTGAACTTATATAGTGATGTATGTTAATTATTTCTCAATAAAACTGGGGGGGGGGAAGACTCATGGTAACCACAAAATAAAACCCTTGAGTAGAGGCAAAAAAGATAAAGAAAGGGGAAATAGAGCAAACCACCATGGAAAACACCAATTTACAAAGGTAGTCAGAAACAACAGGAAAAAGAAACAATATAAATACAAAAAACCCAGAAAACTATTAATAAGATGGTTTTAGTAAATCCTTACATATCAATAATAACTCTAAATGTAAATGGATTGAATTCACCAATCAAAAGGCACAGAGTGGCTGGAAGGATAAAACAACAAGACCAAACCATGTGCTGCCTACAAGAGACTGACTTCAGTTTTAACGCATTATTGACTGGGAGATTTTTGCAGAAACTAATACTTGTGGTTATAATATGTCTCCAGTCAAAAATGTGTTAAGGATAAATATAGGCTCAAAGTGAAGAGATGAGAAAAGGTAATCCATGCAAGAGGAAACCAAAAGAAAGCAGGGGTAGCTATACTTATATCACAAAAATTAGGCTTTAAGCCAAAAAACAGTAACAAGAGACAAAGAAGGTCAATATATAATGATAAAGGGGCCAATTCACCAAGAAGATATGACGATGATAAATATATACAAACCCAACTTTATGAAGCACATAAATGTATTAAGACAATACTAGCAGAGTAAAAAAGAAATAGACTGTGATACAATAGTAGTAGGGAACTTCAGTACCCTACTTTCAGCAATAGATAGATCATACAGATAGATGACCCAGATAGATCATCTGGACACAAAACAAGTCTTAGGAAATTTTTAAAGATTGAAATGATACCGAGTATTTTTTTCTGACCACAATGGTATGAACCTAGAAATCAATAAAAGAGGAAACTGGAAAATCTACAAACATGTGGAAATTAAACAACACACTCCAGAACAACCAATGACTCAAAAAAGAAATCAAATGAGAAATCAAATAGTATCTTGAAGCAAATAAAAATGGAATCACACATACTAAAATTTATGGGGTACTGCAAAAGCAGTTCTAAGAGGCAAATTTATAATGATAAATGCATATATTAAGAACATAGAAAGATCTCAAATAAACAACCTAACTTTACACTTCAAGGAACTAGAAAAAGAAGAACAAACTAAGCCCAAAGTTAGCAGAAACAAAGAAATCACAAAAATTGGAGTGAAAATAAATGCAATAGAGACCAAAAAAAAATTTTTTTTTTTTTTTTTTTGTGGTATGTGGGCCTCTCTACTGCCATGGCCTCTCCTGCGTGGAGCACAGGCTCCGGATGCACAGGCCCAGCAGCCATGGCTCACAGGCCCAGCTGCTCCACGGCATGTGGGACCTTCCCGGACCGGGGCACGAACTCGTGTCCCCTGCATCGGCAGGCGGACTCTCAACCACTGCACCACCAGGGAAGCCCCCCAGATTTTTTGTTTTTGTTTTTGTTTTTTGCATTACGCGGGCCTCTCACTGTTGTGGCCTCTCCCGTTCCGGAGCACAGGCTCCGGCCA
>NC_041229.1:8004917-8049173 GCF_002837175.3 Physeter macrocephalus | reverse complement strand
AACCTGTGTCCCCTGCATCGGCAGGCGGACTCTCAACCACTGCGCCACCAGGGAAGCCCCCCAAATTTTTTTAAATAAACAAAACTAAGATCTGTTTTTTTTGAAAAGATAAACAAAACTGACAAACCATTAGCTGGACTAAGAAAAAAAAAGAGATTCTAATAATAAAATCAGAAATGAAAGAGGAAACACTACAAATGATAACACAGAAATAATAAGGATCATATGAGACTACTAAGAACAATTACAGGCCAATCAGTTGGTTAACCTAGAAGAAATGGATCAATTCCTAGAAACATACAACCTATGAAGACTGAATCAGGAAGTAATAGACAATCTGAACAGACCAATAATAAGTAAGGAGACTGAATCAGCAATCAAAAACCTCCCAACACAGAAAACTGAAGGACCAGATGGCTTCACTGGCAAATTCTACCATACATTTAAAGAAGAATTAATGCTAATCCTTCTCAAAGGCCTCCCAAAAATTAAGGAGGAAGGAACATTTCCAAATTCATTTTACAAGACCAGCACTACACTGATACCAAAGCCAGATAAGGACACTACAAGGAAGGAAAACTATAGACCAATATCTCTGATAAATATAGTGGCTGAAATTCTCAACAAAATATTAGCAAATAGAACTCAACAACATATTGAAAGGATTATACATTGTGACCAAATAGGATTTATCTCTGGGATACAAGTATGGTTCAACCAATGAACATCAATAAATGTGATACATCACATTAATAGAATGAAAGATAAAAATTATATGATCATCTCAATAGATGCAGAAAAAGCATTTGACAAAATATAACATCCTTTCATGATAAAAATCCTCAAAAAATTGGTTATAGTAGGAACATACCTCAACATAACAAAGGCAATATATGACAAACCCACAGCTAGCATTATATATACACAGTACAAAATTGAGAGCTTTTCCTCTAAAATCAAGAATGAGACAAGGGTGCTCTCTCTAACCACTGTTATTTGACATATACTGGAAGCCCTAGTCAGAGCAATTAGGCAAGAAAAAGAAATAAAAGACACTTAAATTGAAAAGGAAGAATTTGCAGATGATATGACCTTCGATATAGAAAACCCTAAAGACTTAACCAAAAAACTGTTAGAACTAATCAACAAATTCAGTAGAGTTGCAGGATATAAACTCAATGCACAGAAATCAGTTGTGTTTATACACTAACAACAAAACATCTGAAAAAGAAATAAAAATACCTCATTCACAATAGCATAAAAAACAATATACCTTTTAACTAAGGAAGTGAAAGATCTGTATGATGAAAAGTACAAGACACTGATGAAAGAAATATAAGACACAAGCAAATGAAAAGATATCCCATGTTCATGAATTGGAAGAATTAATATTGTTTAAATGTCCATACTACCCAAAGCCATCTATAGATTCAACACAATACCTATCAAAATTCCAATGGTGTGGCATTTTTTTACAGAAATAGAAAAACAATTCTAAAATTTGTATGGAACCACAAAAGACATTGAGTAACCAAAGCAATCATGAGAAGGAAGAACAAAGTTGGAGGCATCATAATTCCTGATATCAAGCTATACTACACAGCTATAGTAATTACAACAGTACAGTACTGGCATAAAAATAGACACACAGATCAATGAAATAGAATAGAGAGCCCAGAAATAAACCCCTACATTTACAGTCAGCTGATCTTTGACAAGGGAGCCAAGAACACTCAATGGGGAAAGAACAGTCTCTTCAACCATCAAACTTCTAGAAGAAAACATAGGAAAGAAACTTCTGGACACTGGTCTTGGCAAAAGTTTTTAGACATGACACCAAAATCACAAGCAACAAAAGTAATATATATATATATATGGACTCCCATGTTATTGCAGCATTAGTTATAATAGCCAAGATATGGAGATAACCTAAGTCTCCATCAACATCAAAATATGAATGAATAAAGAAGATGTGGTGTACATATATATACAATGGAATATTATTCAGCTATGAGAAAGAAGGAAATTCTGCCATTTGCAGTAACAAGAATGAAACTTGAGGGCATTACGCTAAATGAAATAAATCAGACAGAGGAAGACAAATACTGTATGATCTCCCATGTATTTGGAACCTAAAAAAGCCAAGCTAGTAAGAACAGAGTAGAATCGTGGTTACCAGGGGCTTCAGGGTGGGGAAATAGGGGAAATGTTGTTTAAGGATACAAACTTGCAACCAGTAGATAAAAATGTCCCAGAGAGATAATGCACAAAATAGTGATTACAGACAATAATACACAATTATAAACTTCAATGTTGCTAAGAGACTAGATCTTAATTATTCCCACCACAAAAAAGAAATGATAATTATGTGATGTGATAGAGGCATTGGCTAATGCTACAGTGGTAATTACATTACAATATATAAATGTATCAAATCAACACATTGTACACCTTTAACTTACACATTGTTATATATCAACTATATCTCATAAAAATTAAAAATCAATTTGATAATGTCAAACTATACAACAAAAAATGGGCAAAAGGCTTGAACAGGTTCTTCACAAAAAAGAATTCCAAAAAGGTCAATAAGTATCTGAAAAATGTTGCTGATGAGACGGTACAATCAGTTTGAAAAAATATGCTAAGTATGTTCTCAATCTCATTATAGGCGCACCCTATGACTTAGTGGTTCTACCCTAGGTAGCAAAATGAGTGAATAGGTCCAAAAAAAGATGTTTATAAGAATGCTCAGAGGAGTAAACAGAGGCCAAGAGAGATGACAGAATTAGCATAAATTGCACAATCTTAAATCACTGTAACAGCTCTAATCCCTCTGGTTCTAAAGACTTGTCTTTTCCCCCCCTTATCACTCAGGGCAATTGGACAAGCTGTTTGGGCTTCCAAATTCCTTAGAAAGCACTTCTTTCTTTAATAGAAATTAGCTCACTGGAGGGCCATTGTGTATTTTGGGAGGTCACATTTCCAACTGAATTCCCCTATGAAAGGCCCAGCTGTGATTAAAATGTGCTACATTTTAATCTTTAAAAAATGTAGCGCGTCCGCCTGCCGATGCAGGGGAACCGGGTTCGCGCCCCGGTCTGGGAGGATCCCACATGCCGCGGAGCAGCTAGGCCCGTGAGCCATGGCCGCTGAGCCTGCGCGTCCGGAGCCTGTGCTCCGCAACGGGACAGGCCACAACAGAGGGAGGCCCGCATACCACAAAAAAAAAAAAAAAAAAAAAAAAATGTAGAGAACTATTTAATAGTTTCATAGTCTGCTACTTTTCCAGAAAGCATTTCATTTAAAATCCCAACCTTCTTCTTGAACCTTTTAACTGTTCCCAGCCATATTAGGCCTGGACCAGATTAGAAGATTGCTTTAATCATTGTTTTTTTATGCCCTTAGAGCAGCTGATAGAGTTATTTTGCTTCCTTTGAACAAACAACACACAGTCAATTTTTTATTAATGTCTGTTTTCTAATAGAAGAGTTGCCAAAAAATGTTCATGGATGCTTTACTTGTGATAGCTAAAATCTAGAAACAATACAACTGCTCATCAACAGTAGAAAAGATGGTGTGGTACATTTGTACAGCAGAACACTACATCACAGTATAAAGACTGAACTCTTGCTACATGCAGCAACATGGATAACTCTCAACGACATGATGATGAGCAAAAGGAGCCAGGCAGAAAAGGGTTCAGTTCATTTCATTTACACAATTTCATTTACCTGAACTTTAAAAACAAGTAAGACAGGCATAGGATGATAGAATTCAGAACTGTTAGTTATATTTGAGGGTTATAACATAGGAAGAAACAGAGGGAGCATTACTTCAACTAAAAAAATTTTAACTGCCATTTAAACCATCATGGAAATATTTTCAAGAAGTTCTCTTCATCTATTCACGTATTAATATTCTTTTAATTATAGAGGCTTTGTAGTTGCGTTCAATATTTGAAAAAGCTAGCCCTCCTTCATTGCTCTTCTTTAGCATTTTGCTGGCATTTCTTGTTTATTCTTCCCATTGATCTTTATATTCAACATGTTTAACTCCAGGGCAAAAAGTGATGGTATGCTTTTACCGGTATTTTTTCAAGCCAACTACTGTATCTTTCAGGAGGTTTTAATAGCTTTCTTTATACGGATTTTTTCTGTCATATATGAGATTCCATTTTATATTCTAAGTTATTATTGTAATGCAAAGGCTACTGATAACTGAATGTTAATTTCATGTCCTAGTACTTTAATAAACTATCATTATATCTCAGTTTTTCTATTGATTCTTTTGGTTTCATAAGGTTTTTTATACACTCTTTCATTTGAAAAAGAAAATAGTTTTGCCTCCTCCTTTCAAATTCTAAGCCCTCTAATTGCTTTCTGTTGTCTAATTGCATTGGCTATACTTCTAATATTATATTAATGAGCTGTCCTTGCCTTATTCCTTATTTTAGCATGACCATCTAATGTTTCCCCATTACATAAAGTAGTGGCTTTGGGACCGAGGTATACATCATTTTATCATGTTAAAGACATATTCATTGGGACTTCCTCGGTGGCGCAGTGGTTAAGAATTCGCCTGCCAACGCAGGGGACACGAGTTTGATCCCTGGTGCAGGAGGATCCCACATGCCGGAGCAACTAAGCCCATGCACCACAACTACTGAGACTGCACTCTAGAGCTCAACTACTGAGCCTGCGTGCCGCAACTACTGAAGCCTGCATGCCTAGAGTCCATGCTCCGCAACAAGAGAAGCCACCACAATAAGAAGCCCATGCACCAAAACAAAGAGTAGCCCCCGCTCACCGCAACTAGAGAAAGCCCGTGCACAGCAACGAAGACCCAATGCAGTCAAAAATAAATAAAAAATAAATAAATTTATAAAAAATAAAGTACAAAAAAAGATACTCATCAATTCTTTTACTTTTTTTCATATAAATGGGTGTTAAATTTTGTCAAATGACTTCTTGTTTTCTTTGAAGATGATCATCTGATTTTTCTCAGTTATTATAATACTATATTAATTGATATTTTTTAACATTAAACCACTCTTACATCCCTAGAATAAGACTCACATAGTCATGATGTATAGTAAATATATTGCATTATCTGGCTCCAGTTATTCACCCTTCATTTTGTCTACATCCTCTGACCTATAATTTTTCATTGTCCTCCCATTGTAGGTGGGATAGCCTGCCCAGTCTCCTAATTCTAGGCTTGGCCATGTAGCTTGCTTTGGCCACTGGGGTGTCAGCAAACTTAATGTAATCAGAGGTTTAAAATGGGCTTGGGTCTTGCTCGAACACGGGTTCGAGCCCCGGTCTGGGAAGATCCCACATGCCGTGGAGCAACTAAGCCCAGGCGCCATGATTACTGAGCCTGTGCTCTAGAGCCCACGAGCCACAACTACTGAGCCCATGCACCTAGAGCTCATGCTCTACAAGAGAAGCCACTGCAATGAGAAGCCCACACACCATAACAAAGAGTAGCCCCTGCTCTCTGCAACTAGGGAAAGCCCGTGCGCAGCAACAAAGACCCAATGCAGCCAAAAATAAATAAATAAATAAAATTTAAAAAAATATATATATATTTTAAGCCACTGAGTTTTTAAATGATTACTCAACAAAAACTAAATGATTCATTATATATTATCTCGTCATCTGCTTTTGAAATCTGCTAATATTTTGTTAAAGATTTTTAAATTGAGGTATTTTTATGTGAGATTTTTATAGTGCTCTATATTATGTAAACTCAAATTGGATTTAGACATTAATATTTGCTTAATAAAAACAATGAAATTTCCTTTCCTCATCTATAGTACAAAATAGTTTAAGTAGCATTAGGATCATCTAATCTTTAAAGGTTTTTTTGGAAATTTTCTGTGAAACTGTACAGGTCTAATGCTTCTTTGGGAGGTGATGGGAGCTCTTTTATAATTTTCTCTATTTCTTTGATAGCAATCAGTTTGTGTAGACTTCCTCACCCTACTTTGGTCAGTTTGGGTAAAAATTCTATTTTCCTAGAAAATTACCTATTTCAATTATTGCTTATATCCATTTGTGTGGAATTACACAAATTAGTTTTGAAACTTAAAGTAAATATTTGTTTAAATTTCCTCAGTTTGGATATTTATTTATCCTTTGCAATATCTAATTTTTAATATTTGTGAAGGCTTCTTTAAAAAAGTAATATGTTAACTTGTGATTTGCCTATTTAGATGAACTTTTTAGTTCATTAGTTATATATATTTTTCTGTTTTCTACCTGTGGCAGACATATCCTAAGGTATGGGATATACCCAATGCGTCACACACTTGGATAACCCCCCACCCCTTGTGTGTGGGCAGAACCTGTGACTTGATTCTAACCAATAGAATATAGCAAAGGTGATGGGGTGTTACTCATATTATCATGTTACATTGTATAAGACTCACTTTGCAGACTAGAGAGATTCTCCCATTGGCCTTAAAGAAGAAGTGATATTAAAATTGCCTGTGGGGATGGCCACATGGCAGGGAACTGTGGATAGCCTCTGCAAACTGAAAGAGGCCCTAGCCAATAGCCAGAAATAAAATAGAGACCTAGTCCTATACTGCAACAAGATTAAGTCTATCAACAACCAGAGGGAGCTTGGAAGTGGATTCTTCCTCAGTTAGGTCTCCAGATGAGAACACGGCCTGGCCTACACTTGACTGCAGCCCTGTGGGATTCTGAGCTGAGAACCCAGCTAAGATGTGCCTGGACTTCTGACCTATAGAAACTGTGAGATAAAAAATGTGTTTTTAAGCCACTAAGTCTATGGTGTTACAGAAAGTAACACAGCCAAACGAAAATAAAATCCTAACTCTTAGATTTCTACATTTATTTATTGCTAGTTGTTTCCTTCTCTCTGCTTACTTTGTTTTTCTTGTTCTGCTACTTTGAGTTGAGTGTTTAATTCATTCATTTTTTTTTCATTTGTATGTGTATTTAATGCTATGAATTTTCCTCTAGCAAATGCTTTTGCTGTATTCCATAGTTTCTATGTCATGTTTTTCATGTTTGCTGTTAAGAAATTCTACATTTTTTTGTTCTTGGATTGCCCTTTTGACATAGGAGTTGCTTACTAACATGTTTCTAATATTTCCTGGTTGTAGAGTCTTTTCAGTCTTGTTTTTAGCTTTATTTATTGCATGTGGTAAATAAATATTGCTTATATTATTTTTATTTCTTGAAATTTTTTGAGTATTTCTTTGAGGCTTTGCAAAGATTTCCCAAGTTTAGATATTTGAAAGGACTTACCAGACTTCATAGAACATACTTATTCCTTATGGAGCATACTTACTCATAGAGCATACTAAGTACCACTTTTATTTAAAGACAAAGGATACAATGCAGCAAAAGAAAGAGTGCAGGCAAGCACTGGGGGAATCTGACATTCCATGCATAGGCTCCCCAAGAATCCTTATTTGCATATAGACTATTCTCCGTCACTAGACTGAACAACCAAGATCTGAGTGAGGAATCTTGGCTTCAGGAGAGTTTAAAACAGAAGTTCTTAATGAGGGTGTATGTAACTGGGGTGAGGGTGGGGTGTTAATGTCTCTCTGACCACATGCTCAAGCCAGGCTGGAAAGAGTTTATTTTACATCAGTAAATAAAATGTCCCTGAGGAAGGAGACAAGATGGTGGAAGAGAAGGACTTGAGCTCATCTCCTCTCATGAAAATACTAAAATCACAACAAACTATGAACAACCCTTGACAAAAAAGACTAGAACCTACCAAAAAAGATATTATACATCCAAAGACAAAGAAGAAGCCACAACAAGATTGTAGGAGGGGTGCATACGCAATATAATCAAATCCCATACATGCTGGGTGGGTGACCCACACACTGGAAAATAATTATATCACAGAGGTTCTCTCACAGGAGTGAGAGTACTAAGCCCCATGTCACACTCCCCAGCCTGGGGTTCTGGAATCGGGAGGAGGAGCCCCCAGCGCATTTGCTTTGAAGGCCAGCAGGGCTTGAATGCAAGAGCTCCATAGAACTGGAGGAAATAGAAACTCCACTCTGGAGGACACACATAAGGTCTCATGCACACCGGGACCTAGGGAAAAAGCAGTGACTTCATAGGAGCCTGGGCCAGACCTACATGCTGGTCTTGGAGGGTATACTGGCTAGGTAGGGGGTGCCTGTGGCTCACTGTAGGAATGGGGACACTGGTGGCAGAGGTATTGTGGAGTGCTCATTGGCATGAGCTCTCCTGGAGGCTGCCATTTTAACACCAAGACCTGGCCCCACCCAATAGCCTGTTGGCTCCAGTGCTGGGATGCCTCAGGCCAAACAACCAACAGGGCAGGAACACAGTCCCACCCATCAGCAGACAGGCTGCCTAAAGTCTTCCTGAGTCTACAGCCACCTCTAAACACCCCCCTTGACACAGCCCTGTCCACCAGAGGGATAAGAACCAGCTCCACCCACCAGTGGGCAGGCACCAGTCCCTCCCACCAGGAAGCCTGCACAAGCCTCTAGACCAGCATCACCCACCAGAGGGCAGATACCAGAAGCCAAGAGGAACTATTGATACAATCCTGCAGCCTGCAAAACAGAGACTGCAAACACAGTAAGTTAGACAAAATGAGACAGCAGAGGAATATCTTCCATATGAAGGAACAAGATAAAATGTCAGAAGACCAACTAAGCGAATGGAGATAGGCAAACTACCAGAAAAAGAATTCAGAGTAATGATAGTAAAGATGATCCAAAGTCTCAGAAAAAGAATGGAGGCACAGATCGAGAAGATACAAGAAATGTTTAACAAAGACCTAGAAGATTTAAAGAACAAACAGAGTTGAAGAATATAATAATTGAAATGAAAAATACACTAGAAGGAATCAATAGCAGAATAAATGAGGCAGAAGAACGAAAAGGGGAGCTGGAAGACAGAATGGTGAAATTACTGCTGTGGAACAGAATAAAGAAAAAAGAATGAAAAGAAATGAAGACAGTCTAAGAGACCTCTGGGACAACATTAAATACACCAACACTCACATTATAGGGGTCCCAGAAGGCGAAGAGAGAGAGAGGGACTGAGAACATATTTGAAGAGACAATAGCTGAAAACTTTCATATCATGGGAAAGGAAACAGTCATCCAAGTCCAGGAAGTGCAGAGTCTCATACAGGATAAACCCAAGGAGGAACATACCGAGACACATATTAATCAAGTTGACAAAAATTAAAGACAGAGAAAATATTAAAAGCAACAAGGGAAAAGCAACAAATAACATACAAGGAAATCCCCATAAGGTTATCAGCTGATTTTTCAGCAGAAAATCTGCAGGCCAGAAGGGAGTGGCATATATTTAAAGTGATGAAAGGGAAAAACCTACAACCAAGAATACTCTTGTTCAGATTCAACTGAGAAATCAAAAGCTTTACAGGCAAGAAAAAGCTAAGACAATTCAGCACCACCAGACCAGCTTTACAACAAACGCTAAAGGAACTTCTCTAGGCAGAAAGGAAAAGCCCACAACTAGAAACAAGAAAATTACAAATGGGAAAGCTTACCAGTAAAGGAGAACATATAGTAAAGGCAGGAAATCAAGAGGAGAGCACAAATGCAGGACATTGGAAATGCATGTGAAATTAAGAGACCAGCAACTTCAAGCAATCTTGTATACATATAGACTCTTATATCAAAACCTCATGATAACCGCAACATTAAGGCATCAAAGGGTTTCTTTCCTCCCCAGGGTTCCCCTGTTTCTTTCTTTCAGCCCTACTCTAGGTCAACCCTTGGGCCAATTATTCTCCTAGGTATCTTACTGTCCTTCTTCATTCCAAAATTAAAATTCCTTCTCACAACCTCCTAAGGCTCTGAGAAAGCAGGGTCCTTTTCTCTCTGAGCCTCAGGTTGAAACTACTTTCTATGAAGCCACCTAAATGCTGGCTTTACTCTGCTGCTTCTCCTTGGACTGTGGGCACAGAAATTTTCCCATATTTTCCCTTCTGCACACAAAAAACTCTACTCGGTTCTAATTCTTTTATTTCTAAAAATGTAAACGTCTGTAAGAAGTACAGCAGATACAAAGAAACATGGTGTAAAGAAAACCTCATTCACCATCTGGCATGTCCTGTCTAAGACTTTCATTTATAAGAGGTGGTTCTCAGTTGGGGATGGTTTTGCCCCCACAGTTGGCATTTGGTGATATCTGGACACATTTGTGATTGTCATTATTGGGATGCTACTACATCTAAAGTGTAGAGGCCAGGGATGCTGCTACACATCCTACAATGTGCAGAACAGTCCTCCCAAACAAAAATTATCTAGCCCAGAATATCAACAGTGTTGAAGTTGAGAAACTCTGATTTACAACATCACCATATTTCATTCCATCTCAACTCATATAGCATCTGCCCCTCCCAGCTGGGGCATCTCACCGATTATTAGGAATTTCAGGACAGGAGTTTTCCTCCTGAGTGAAAGGAAGTAATTAAATGTTCTAATTTAATCCAACCACACTGAATTCCATTACACACAGAGCTTTGACAGTTGTGGCAAATAACAGCAAATATGAGACATATACCTGCTCTCAAAGAGCTTGATCTTCTTGGGAGGAAAAGAAATACACACTTGGAGAAGTAATAAGAATAAAAAGCGGGCTTCCCTGGTGGCGCAGTGGTTGAGAGTCCGCCTGCCGATGCCGGTCCGGGAAGATGCCACATGCCGCGGAGCGGCTGGGCCCGTGAGCCATGGCCGCTGAGCCTGCGCGTCCGGAGCCTGTGCTCTGCAACGGGAGAGGCCACAACAGTGAGAGGCCCGCGTACCGCAAAAAAATAAAAAAAGAAAAAAAAAGGATAAAAAGCAAGATATGAGTATCAGTGCTTAAGACATAAATAAGAATGATTGGGAATAACATCCTTGAGTTGGCCCTTAAATAGATTTAAAATGAAAGGGTTTTAGAACTGAAAGCAATTAACATAATATCTAATGTAACTCCATTTAACAGGTGAGAAGAAAAACACAGAGAAACTAACCTGTCCAAATTATGCTAGCAAATTACTGGGAAGAGAACTCTGGTCTGATTCCGCACCCTTGCTGTTTCGTTTATAACCGTTGCCTTTGTGACTGCTAAAAAAGAAGAGCGAGAAAGAGATGAGCAGAGAAGGCCCTGTATGAGCAATGGCAGAAGTGTACATCATCATCATAGTTATAATAATAATCACTGCTGACATTTGAATGCTTAGTGAGTAGACTGGTGAAGGGCTCACATTATCAAGTATCAGAAAGTAAGACTGGAAAGGAATGAGCAGCTTGGGATGAAGAGATAAGATTAAACTAAACAGAATATTAATAGTCTCAGTCTAGGTATTTTAGAAGTTAAATGAGAAATAAAGGTAAGTGCTATAGGAATTTCAAAAAGGGTCAAATTCCAATGGCTGAGGGTAATCAGGCATGGCTTGGTGGAAGGGGTAAATTGGAGATGAGCTTTCAAGAGGCATAGGATTTGAAAGGAGATAAGAGGAGAATCTAGATAAGAAAGGCATCCAAAGTTAAATAAACCAAGTGGCTTGAGGAGGATAGTGAAGAAAGACTGACTAGAATGTGAAGCTCGAGTAGAGGGGACCTGGGAAATGAGGCTGAAAAGGCAGGATGGGTCCAGATCATGCAGGGCCCCAAGAAGAATGAATTTACTCTGGCAAAGAGAGACCACTGCAGGTGCTTTAGCAGAATAACTTGATTAATGTTTTAGGACAACTCCTCTGGCAATGATGTATAGGATGGACTGAGCCAAGAGGGATAAAAGGGAAGGCAGAGAGCTATTCTTCTCGTTAACAATAGAATAAAGAATATTATAAAGACTAAAGGATACTATACAATATTTATAATGCAGTGAGTTATTATTTCATAGACACTATGCTAATGTACTTTTTCTCATTTAATTCTCACAGAAAACATACAAAGGAAGTCGAATTATCACCTTCATTTTTAAAATGAGAAAATAGAATCAAAGAGAGGCTACAAAACTTGCCCAGGTCACATATCTAGGAAGTGGAGGAGTCGGAATTTGAGCCCAGATAATATGACCCAGAGCCTACAGTCTTAGCTACTATGCCGTATCCTTCAATATTATTAAATGTGTCTGAAAGAATCCAAGAACAAAATAATAGGGCTGAACTAATGATTAGTAGTTAAAAAGGAAATGGAAGGAAGAGAGATGAGACTTTACAAGGGAACAAATGACAGAACTTAATGAGATATATGGGGATGAGAAAGAGTAAAAAATGATCATCTCTTAAGGGGTGAGAGCACGGGGAAATGATAATACCATTCACCCTTGGAAATCACAAGGATGAATCCAGAGGGGAAAGATGAGTAATATTTCAGATATGCTGCATTTGGAAAGAAGAAAAGAAATTCACGGAGAAATTCTAATATACAGATTAGATAGATTTCAGAAACTCAGGAGAGAGTAAGGATTGAAATTATAGATTTTGAAATTATCTCACATAAAATGAATAGTGGAAACAAAAAAAAACTATTAAGCTCTCCAAGGGAGGAAAAAAAGAAAAAAAAAAAGGACCAATCCTTGGGGACCAGCAACAGTTGAAAGGCAGAGGAGAGAGACAGGAGCAGAAGCAGGACGGGGTTGTCTCCCAGAGTTCAACAGATGAGAGTTTCCAGAAGAGAGCAGGCTGCCTTCTCTTTTCACTCTGTACTCTCCCGGAAGATCTCATTCTCACCTATTCCTTAAACTACCATCCACACACATGTAAATAAAAGATGAGAGGTCTACAGTTGAAGGAGTTTGAAAATGTCAACAAAGGGGTGAGGTAAGGAAAGGTATCATAAAGGAGTGATTAACTTAAACATGAGGATATAACCAGTTGAAAGCAATATTCGAATGCATAAAGATGCTGATGCATTAATTAAACTAGCTAGGCCGAATCAGGGAAAGCATCTGGAAAAGGATGCATTACTACCGAAAGGTAAGGAAACCATGTTAAACTACGTCACTTAGACACAATCAGCAAAATTCAGATTATGGGAAACTTCACAGAGCCAACAACCTGGTTCCTTCAACAAGCAAATTGCAAGGGAAAAATATGGAGGTGGAACTTGTAGAATAAGAGAAGCTTGAAAGACGTATCGACCAATCACAACGTGTGAAGTGGACTGGGTCCTGGGTTAAACAAGCACAGTAGAGAAAAAAAAAATTACGAGGCAAGTAGAAAATTAAACTGGATATTTGATGATATTAAGGAAATACATTAAATATTTTAGCTGTAATAATATTGTGGTTACGCTTTTTAAAAGTCCTTTATGTTTTTAGAAATCATACTGATATATTTATAGCTTTCAGATGCCTGCTATTTGCTTCAAAGAAACACAAGAGGAGTTATGTAGATAGTGATATGGGAGCAGCGGATTGGCCAGGAGTTAATAATTGCTGGGGCTGGCATTGAGTTCACGGAGCTTCCTTTTTTCCATATGTTTGAAATTTTCCTTAATATTTTTTTTAAAAAGATGCAGTTTGGTTTGCAGGAATAGGATTTCCTTCCATATACTGTAGTTTAGATGGCCCTGGTTAAATTTTCTTGACCTGGGTTCAGTGTATTTCAAGGAACCACGAGGATTATCAAATCAGATCTAGACAAAGCTGGAGGATGAAGTGGTCCACCAAAAAACAGGGATTGAGTTGAACACAAGATACCACTTGCAAGATGACGGAAGATAGATCCTTCAAGTTATTGATTAAAGCGTTTCAAAGATACAATTTTAACATAAAGGACAACAAGAAACTAATGGGTGTGTGTGTGTGTAAGGAGTTTGTTGAATGAGCAAAGCAGTACGTAAGAAAAATGACTCTGTCCGCTCTTGTTTCTAAGACAAATTCAATGCCACTGAAAAAGACATGCAGCTATGAGATGACCAAACCTAAACGTGGGATATTTGCTCATGAGAAAAGAATGTGTGCGCTAAAGTCGTAAAGACACTGGAAATCTAGGGGTCGGGTCATTCAAATCTTCACAAACTACTTGTCTTCTTCTCCTTTGTTTATTACTCTTCTTTCCCCCAACAAATCCGAAGTGCCTTAAAGGTAGTGCAAAGGCCCTAGGACAAAGGGGTAAGAATAAGAGGTAATATGAAGTTTGGAGGAAAAGATTACAGATTATTTTCTCCCTCTCACTGAATCCTGAATTTAATAGTGTAAATTAAATTTGTCACCTTCCTATTTGTTGTGAGGTGGGGTACAGAACGCTTTAGTTAGGCTGCAGGGCAGTGATGAGGACAATGAGTTGTGAAGACCTCTACCCTTTTTCTTTTCTAGGTCTCACCGTCAGCAACTCCCAAAGCACTAGACCTTTTCCCCCAGGTACGTAAACAAAACAAAACAAAACAAATTTAAGGGTAAGATTATGCGAAGGGAGTAGACGGGAGCATTCCAGAGGAAAACCACAAGCGAGGCCTCGTTCACCCAAGGAAGTTGGAGTGGCAGGAGCAGTTTGACAGTCACGTTGGCAAGGGTTGGAGACACAGCAATGGGTCAAATCAAAGAGGCTCGGAAACCACGGGAAGGACTCTCTGCGGATGCGCGTCCGGTCTTTATAGGGAACCTGCGCGTATCAGACTCCAGGGCGACCGTCAGGAGGCAAGAGGCGGGGCCGGGGGAAGTGGCTCCAACCACTCTGAGAACTGCCCTCCCCGATGTCTCGCAGCCCCGCAGCCGCCGGAGCAGCGAAGGGAGGAGACTGATTCCCCTGAGGTGGACGGAACATTTAGAACACCTCTCCCCAAATCCAGCTACCTCGCTGTTAACCGAGACTGGAGAGTCCTCTCCTCCCCTTCAGGAACACCTAAAAGCGACGCCGCGACGGTTCCGGGTTACGCGCTGGAGCTCGGCGGGTGGCGGCCCTAGCGAATCCAAGCCAGGAGTCCCAGGCCTCCTCCCGCCCATGGGGGAGGGCCAAGAGAAAATAGGCACCAATCGGAATGTACACTTGGAAGACGTTCACCCTCTGGGCCAATAGGAAGGAGGAGGGCGGGGCCTAGGGGGCCCTTCGCTCTTCGGGTTTAAATCTGGGCGGCCGGGCGGTTAACGGCAGCCTGGGCACGTTTGCGAGCCCTGCGCCTGCGCGAGCTGTAGAACGCTAACCGAAACCTGCGGTACTACGCTAGCGGGGCGGCGGGACTTGGTGCGGCCGGTGGCCGGTGGACGTCCGCTGGACCGGTAAGCGGGAAAAAGCTGAGCGAGATGGTGCATGGGCTCCCCAGGGCCGCCCGCCCGCCCACAGCTGTGGAGAGGTCAGGTTCTGAGTAGCGCGGCATTGGAGTTTCCCTCCCCTGGCTGCCGGTCTCTCCAGCGCGCCGTACGGAGCCTTGACGCTCCCGCCGAGCCCAGGTGTGCGGCCTGCGGAGGCACGGGTGAGCGGCGCCACGGGTGAGCGGCGCCGTGCGTGCCCCTGGCGCGTTCGACCCCTCAAGGTCACGATGTGCGCCAGCTGCCGGTCCACTGCCAGCCTGGCGCCTGCAGGGGCGAGCACCCTCGTGATCGCCGCTCTGCGAGGTGGACGGGGCCGAGGGGCCTGTGGGCGGCGGGACCGGTGCCCGCGGGGCAACCGGCTTCCCCGGAGGCCGTGAGCGTCTGAGATGATAACCACGCCCCGGGCCAGCTGGTGCAGACTCTGGTCTTTGTTGTCGTCGTGAAGGGAGAAAAGCCTTCTCCCCCTCTAGTTTCACCTTTTGTGGACTTCCGGATGTCACAGTGCGAGAAGCTCTTTCCCTAATGAGTTAGGATAGCGTGTAAAATTGAAGAATCCTATAGTCCTGCCCCAAAATGAAGAAAGAAAAACAACTTTTTTTTTCTGGTTATAAAAAGTATACAATCTCAGTATTTGTAGAAATAAATCCAAGCACTGTTAAGTACATATTTAAAAAGGAAGAAAATACTCGAGATTCCATCAGCTACAGATCAAAAAAAAAAAATCAGTGTTCATATTTGGGTTTACTTAAGAGGTATTCATTATGACTATATATTTACATGATTGGAAAATGTATTAGTTTTTATATAATTGTGTATTTTGAATATAACAAAGTATATTCATTTAAAAAACAGATTATGCCTTATTCAGTCCCTAATAGTTTAGGAATAAGTGAGTTGATCCATGCCAAATGTAGATATGCATTATCAGTTTTTAAAAATATTTATTTCTTTATTTGGCCGCGCCGGGTCTTAGTTGTGGCACGCGGGATCTTCACTGTGGCATGCGAACTCTTTGTTGCGGCCTCTGGGATCTAGTTACCCGACCAGGGCTGGAACCCAGGCCCCCTGCATTGGGTGTGCAGAGTCTTAGCCACTGAACCACCAGGGAAGTCCCTGCATTATCATTTTTAATGGGTGCATGGTATTTCTTGTTATGGCTCTACTATACCGCGTATTATTTAACCTATCCCCTAATGATGGACATTTGTTTTTCCAATTTCTTCATCAACAGAAAATAGCATGGTAGTGGTTACTTGTACATGTACATGTTTGCGTTCTAGTCCAGTCTATCTCCTTAGAATAATTTCTTGGAAACGTATTGTGGCTTAGAAATTATGGTACATTTTAAATTCTGATTCATAATGCCAAAGTGTCCTCTAGAAAAACTGTCATCTCCCCTCTGCACCCTCCCCCCACACACAGTACACAGTAAGAGTACTTATTTCTCCACACTCCAGCCAGCACTGGGTACTGAAAAGTCTTACTAATCTAGAAGGATAGCTTAATGTTTTTATTTGCATTATTAATGAGATGAAACATCTTTTTCTATATTTATTAGTCATTATTTCTGAAGTAAATCATCTGTCTTTTCCCTATTCTGCTGGTGTTTGTACCTTTTACTAGCTTTCTAACAGGAATTTGAATTAGTGATTTTGAACCTGTTACAGTATTTCCACTAGTTTGTTGTCTCTTTGGATTATGGTTGTCTTTTTTAGGGTGTTTTGTTTTATTTTGTTCTAATACTTTTGTTCTTGAAGCTGCATGCTTTCCTTCTGAGAGGTAGAGAAATTTGTTCTAAATCTGCAGTAGCCTCCCAGCAAAGTTTAGAATCTAACTAGTGATCCAGACCCGCTATTCCAATTTAAAATCCTTCCTTCCACCCTCAAAATCCTTTCACTTGCAAGTAGGTAAACATGGGACACTGAATTGCTTAAGATTTTGACCAGAAGGTACTGTTGGGTATTTTGGTCAATATCATCTGTATTTATCTACAAAATACAAGCTGTGCTAGCTTCTATGTGAAAGTTTCCCTCTAAGTAAGGAGAAAGGATTATCAGGTCTTTATATTAAAAAGAAAGAGAAAAAACTGACACCTACTTGTGGACCTTATTAAATTTTATATTTTATTATTTGCAAACATCTGTCTTCTTCATACATTCGAGAAAGAAAAAGTGTGCAATAATTTAACTGCAAAGAAAACATGTTAATCATAGTATAGTATACTACACATGCCATAAAATAAAAATCTCTTTGGGCTTTAGTATTGGAATTCTTCCAGCCCATTCCAGCCCAGAGTCCTGTTCCATTTCTGTCCCTACTTTCCTCTGTTCTGTGTTTATCTTTCTAGTAGGTAGTTTTGTATTGCATGAACATTGAAATGAATGGTGTAATACTTCTCACAAAGCACCATTTTATTTATATTATAATATATATACTTATATATTACATGTTATATATATTACGTATGTAATATATATAAAAACATATATATATAAAATCTCATTTAAACTTCACAACCTGTTGAAATAATTCCTTCCATCTTTCCAGTGAAGAAAGAAAAAGCTAAGCCCTACCTTACTCCTCACATTCATTTAGTCCCTACCATCAGTCTGACTGGAATTTATACAACATGTTATACAATACAGATAAATGAAGTAATTCTTCAAAGTTATATTTTGGGACTTCTGATTTGCTTTATCTGTGATGATTGTCCTGAGTTTTTCTGTGGTAACTACCAAAAGTAATGTCATTAGATCCTTATTCTTCTAGATTTGATAATATAACCCAGTTAACCTTGAAGGAATTTCACTTAAGATCAAAGACCCTGGACTTCCCTGGTGGCGCAGTGGTTAAGGACATGGGTTCGATCCCTGGTCCAGGAAGATCCTGCATGCCACGGAGCAACTAAGCCCATGTGCCACTACTGAGCCCGCGAGCCACAGCTACTGAGCCCGCACATCTAGAGCCCGTGCTCCGCAACAAGAGAAGCCACCACAGTAAGAAGCATATGCACTACAACGAAGAGCAGCCCCCACTTGCTGCAGCTAGAGAAAGCCTGCATGCAGCAACGAAGACCCAGTGCAGCCAAAAATAAATAAATAAATTTATTTTAAAAAAAGATCAAAGACCCTGATCCTCTCTTTTGCTTCTATAGAATCTGCTAAGCATGGCTTTTTAGTTAGTGCTTTTTGTCCCATGTATCATTTCTTTATAGTTGATTTTTTTTTTTGAGTGATTCCCTAAACTCTGTTCTTTTCTAGGTTTTTCTTTGACTTGAAAACTAATGCCAGTGAAAGTACATTGAAATAAGGTAGGAACCTGAAAAAAATAAAATGCTTTGGTTTGTCTTTACATGTTTAAGTGGGGATATTTTGCTATGCTCAGTGATTACGCTATCTTTACATCAAAATTAAAGGAGAAAGTCATATTTTAAGGACATTTAGGGTATTATGAAATGTTGGCAGATCAAGTCCCCAAAACTGATGACATGATTCAAACTCCAGAACACTTGGATTGTACAATTGGCAATTTAGAAAAAAACTTTATCCAGCTATTTCCCCATCTCTAAAATGGGGCTCTTTTCTGGTTCCTACTCTGCTAGAATGTAAAAGCTATTGTGTCTTCTTGCTCTTCAAAACTACAGGGTCACTTCACTTCCTTATACTATTTTATTTCCTAAACTTGGAACTCTTTCAGTGAAGTCTTCTTTCTGTGGCCCATCCACTAGTGAGCATCAGTGTACTATTTCTATCTTAGTATTGTTTCTAATTGTCCCATCTACTATTATATTTTACCTAGCAGCTTGAGGGTATAAATCCTATTTGTATACCTGGAATTTTGAATATAGGTAGGAACAAACTAATTATTTGTTGGCAGGTAAATAAAACTTTGGATCTCATATAGCATATAGTATTATATCATAAATGTGGACTAGCAATACACTCTGCTGTGATGAAAATTGTTACTATTGAGGCAGAAGGTCTGAGTTCATTCACTTGAATGTTTATTGTTTTAATTGCTGTAAAGGATAATGTTTTATTTATATATTTTTGCGGTACGCAGGCCTCTCAATGTTGTGGCCTCTCCCTGTTGTGGCCTCTCCCGTTGCGGAGCACAGTCTCCAGACGCGCAGGCTCAGTGGCCATGGCTCACGGGCCCAGCCGCCCCGCGGCATGTGGGATCCTCCCAGACTGGGGCAAGAACCCGTGTCCCCTGCATCGGCAGACAGACTCCCAACCACTGCGCCACCAGGGAAGCCCGGATAATGTATTATTTAAGAGAACTTTAAACTCTTCTGAATGAATAGTGGTGTTTATAAGTCATATTTTGAGGGTTACTTATCAACTTTGAGAACAAGCAAAGCCCTACCTCATTTTCCTGTCCTAGTGTGTGTCTCCAGAATGTGCTTAAATCTGAAATGTAGGAGTTATCCTGAAAGGTCCCTGCTTTGAACCTCACACTCACTCAACCACAAAGTCCTGTTGCTTCTCCTTTCTTAATCTCAAATTCACCCACTTGTGTCCGTTCCCCTTTCTGCAAATCTAGTCTAGGCCGTCATCATCTATTTCCTTGATTGCTCCAACAGCCTCTTAATTGGTCCCAGTCTTGCCCTCTTGCAGTGCACAGTAAACCCAGAGCAATATTTTTCCTACACAATTCTGGCTCTTAATTTTTTTTTTTCCAGTGGCCTCTCAAGATAAAATTTAAGCTTTTTTAGGAAGGCCTACAAGGCTCTAAAACATGACCCTTGCTTACCTTTCCTAACTGTGCTATTATCACTCTGAAGCCGTACTACTGTATTTACAGTTACCTGAATGCAAATCTGTAACCTTTAACCTTTTATACAGCTGCATCTTCTGCCTTAAACACAATTAAAGCTCTGCTACTTTATCCCCATTTTAATTGAATCCCACTTGTTCTGCAAGATTTAGCTTGCATGTCTCCTCTTTATAAGAGCTTTCCTTAAACCACTAGGCCAGGGATTGGTAAACCGCATGGCCTGTTTTTATATGGCCCGTGGGCTAAGAGTTTTTTCTGCACGTGTAAAATGTTAAAAAAAAAAAAAAAAGGACTATGCAACAGAGACAGTTTGTGGCTAACACAGCACTAGACTGATAAGCTTCATAAGAGATGCTGTGCCTTACCCACTTGGGTTATTTTCAGGTATCTTGCCTGGCACTAAACCAGTTAATCAAATATATAACTTACTAAATTTTGTATTTTTAATTTTTGACAGTTGGGCAAAGCTCTTTATGAGAATTCAGATGAGTAGTAAATGTCTCATTTGCTTTTAAAAGACAGCACAGGGCTTCCCTGGTGGCGCAGTGGTTGAGAGTCCGCCTGCCGACGCAGGGGACACGGGTTCGTGCCCCGGTCGGGAAGATCCCACATGCCGCGGAGCGGCTGGGCCCGTGAGCCATGGCCGCTGAGCCTGCGCGTCCAGAGCCTGTGCTCCGCAATGGGAGAGGCCATAACAGTGAGAGGCCCGCGTACCACAAAAAAAAAAAAAAAAAAAAAAAAAAAAAAAAAGGACAGCACAACAAATCAGACACTTGCAGGATCTGGCTTTAATGAATTTGAACACAAGGCACAGGTTTCCAGGTGTATATAAATATATGTCCATTTTAAAATTACTTTTTGCTTCTTCCATCTCTAATTCTCTTGGACAGAATGAAAGAATGTTTAAATTCTTTCTTATTCAAGGAAGAACTTCTTTAGCCTACTGGTTTTTTGTTGCCTCCTAGATCTTGGTGAGTTCTCTATGGTTAAATGATGCTTTTAATTTCTGTATCAACACAAACTCTCTTTGTTGGTTTCTCCAAAATAGTATTTTCTTCTTCTTGTGTGTCATTACAGTCCCTTTTGGCTTTTGTTTCTTCGTCATGGAATAAATGTGGGTGCTCAATGCGTCCCCTACGTACAAAATGCTGGATCCGGGATTCTAATCCTTGGCATTTAGGACGATCCATTAGGGGCTTATAAGTGCGCATTTTCACTCCTTCTAGAAAGGCACTGGTCTGCTTTATGACAGAGGGCTTAATATTTCTCCATTCTATCACTCCATCCATCTTTGGTCCTATAATGTATACAATCAAGCATTACATGGATACTTTACCACAATAGAATCACCTCCAAACTTTATGTGAATCTCCCTCCCCCATAACCCTGTATAACTTTGGTTCCCTGTCATACCTGTCCTACAGGGTACCGCAACAGAGTCGAGTCCTTGTAGCATACTATACAACATCTGAGTTTTAACAGCATGATTAGCCCATAGTTGCTGAAGGTGGGTAACATTGAACTCCTGAACTTCCCGGTCATAGATCCACTTAATATTTTCAAACTTACAGTCATACAAGACTAAAGGAAATTCTACAGCCATACTAGAGAGAAAGAGAGAAGAAACAGAGTATGAGAATACACAGCAGCCATCCAACAATTCTTAAAAAACAGGATTAATTGGGTTTAAAGGAGGGGGAAAACTTTGTCAGTATTGAGTATCTAATAGTTAAGAAAATAAAACACCATCCCTAACCTTGAACAACTTAATAATTAAAAAAAGAAAAAGGCAGCAAACCATGGATCAACTAGTTAGGCTTGGTCTACATTAAATTTCAGTGGTAACAAGTCACCTAGAAGTGAGCTGACTCAGCCCCACCATAATGCTATAAAATTATTTAAGGGGCCTGGTCCAAACATCAGTTTCTTACTAAAGGGATAGAATAGTAACAGAAGAAAATTAAAAGATACCACTCCCTGCTACATGTTCATAACATTCTACAAGTTAAGAGTAAAAGCTTCATGAAGGCAGAATCAGAGACTTAGTTATTTAGACAATGGTGGGGAGAGGAAGAATATTTTAAAATATATTCTTACATATCTCAGGGCAATAGCTGTTTTATTTTGGGGGTCTGGGTGTTTCCTTGTTTCATTTTTTAAAAACTTACCTGTATTGAGGCTTCTGGGGATTTTTCTCTATGTTCAGCAGCTCATCAATAACCTCTGGCTTCTCCATTCCTTGGCCAATCAGAAAAAGGATAGCCATCATACAGCGGACTTGATGGTAAAGGAATGCCTGGCCAATCACTTCAAACTGACATAACTGAAAGGGTTCTTGCCATCTCTCCTCAGCCAGGCTCTGGCCTACTAGCTGCACTTGAGCAGACAGAATAGTCCTCTGAAAATTAATCACCCCGTTGGCTACATCCATTTTACATAAGTTCCTAAAATCATGTGTGCCAACGTACTTCTGAGCTGCATAGTTCATGGTTACAATGTCTAAGTCAGCACAAGGGAAGAAATAGCGGTAGGTCCTCTCAAGACAGCTGAACCTAGCGCTGAAGCTAGGTTCTACGGGAGCCCAGGCCAGTATGCGGATGTCTGGAGGGAGCACCCGATTGAGAATGTGGGTGTAACGGATCTCTATAGCCGCATCGTTGACTTCATCTTTTAAATTAAAATCCTCTGAGTCCCTGCCCTTTGGAAAGTGAGAACGTAGGTCAAGAGAAATCACCTGTGGAATTAGAGATAGATTGTTTTACAGATACAAATAATATGAATCTTCAGTATGTACACCTAGAATATATTGGTATTTCTCGCTTTGTGGAACAGTACACAATGGCCCTTACCTGTCCAAAGGCACTAACTCCTTTGTCTGTTCGCCCACACCGGTGATAGTTGGATGTCTGTCTGTTTTCTACTAGTCGAGTCTTGGTTAGAGCCTCAAACAGTTTCTCTTCTATTGTATTGTTTGTGTTTTCCTGACTGGCAAAGCCCTGATATCCCCAGCCCAGATAGGCTATCTTTAGGGCTACGTGTCTTCGACCGTGAGCGCTGAAATCAAATGCACGCTTAGCTTTCACAGCTCCTGAAGAATTTTGTCTAACGTTTGAGTCCTTGTTGTTGGCCTGTTCTTTTTTAAGTCTCTGTACCTCCTGCTCCAGTTCTTGCACTCTTTTTAGGAGTTTCTCAGTCTGGATTCTTTCTATGTCATTTTCAGCCATGGTAAGACAACCTCAGGAATAAACAAATCATAGAGATCCACCCTATCTGAAAAGAGAGTAAAGAGGTACAATTTTAGTGCTGATTGCTTTGGTGATGTCAATATCATTCCATTATGTTCAAATAGTATCTAAGATTTAATTTGATGCCTAAAGGATATGGACTTTTGATTCTGCCCAGGGATACAAGCATTAGCTTTGTTATGGGTTGATCATCCAGCTATTATTCTTTTCCATCCTGTCTGGCCAGTTCACAGTGGAAAGGGAAAGTAGCATGAAAAAAATATTCAGCTAGCATTGTTAAGAGTAGTCAGAATTTACGGAATATGTAGATTTCATTTCTCTCTTCTTCATGAGCTGAGATGACTGAGGACGGATGTTATTGATATTTTTTTCCCTAAAACATTTCCTTTTGACTTCTCATTATATTTGTTTCATCTTTCCAATCATAAGATCTGTTTATATGCAATATTTATGTCTACTCCCAAGTTTCTAGTGCTTTCCAATATTTCAGGTAAAATTAGTGGCTTGTATGTTCTATCTAATACTCAGTTCCGTCTTAAAGGTGGTACAGTAAGAGCTGGCTTGATGGAAGAAAATTGTCAGTGATTGTACTTCATATTGGAAGTAGAATCTGGAGTCAAGATTTTCCTACTTTAAGCAGTTTTGATGGCAGAAAGAAGGTAATTAAGCATCAAGATCTTTAAGTCAAATTTAATGCATGTCCTGATAAAAGATTTCTGTACCTCTAGCAGTTAAAAGTCACTCTAGATAATATAATTAGATATCAGTGTTGAAATTTCTGGCATATTACAATAATCTGAGGACAACTGTACTATATCTATAATACTGGGACAGTACTAGACAACCTTTGACTGATGGTTACTTTAGTTAAAGAATATCTCCACATGTGTTCTAAGGCTGACTAGGTTATCTAAGTCTAGGTAGCTCATTTAGTTTTTTGCTTTTTTGAGTTTCTGTATCTATGATAGATGAAAAGTTTAAATGTAAAAAATGAAACTATAAAAGTACTAGAAGAAAACATGAGATAACTTTCTTATAATCTTGTTGAAGTAGGAAAGGCATTTATAAGTAAGGCACTGTAGAAACCCAGAAACTGTAGAAAACCAAAAAAATGTGACTACCTAAAAATATGTTTCTACCAGCAGAAAGTCAGAAGGTAAATAACAAACTGGCAAGAAAAATGTAAAGATGGTATGTATTCCATGAATATATAAATCAGTTTTAATATAAAGATCAACAAGAAAAAAATCCAACAACCTGAGAGGTAAATGGATAAAAAGCATTTCATACAAAAGGGAAAAAAAGCTTGTAAATGTATGAAAAGATGCTCAAATTTACTCAATTTAAATAAATGTCAATATATATGAGAAGTATTTTCTTTACCAAACTGACGGCAAAGAGGAGAGGGTTTGATAGTATACCACCTTGGAGACAGGAAGGAGAAACAAGATCTGGAATACATACTCAGTACAACTTCTTTAGAGGGCATCTAGCAACAGCTATCAAAATTGAGCACATACATACCTTTTGACCCATATGCTTGCACAAGTATGCAAAAACTTACAAGATATTTGTTGTAACATTTGTTTTTAAGAACAAAAGACTAAGCCTAAAATCAGTCAGGGACAGGATGAATAAATTATGGTACATCCATACACTGGAATTCCATGTACCTTTAAACAAAATGAAGTATGTCTACATGTACTAAAACAGCTGGATCACCAAGACTATCTTTAAGGTTCAGAAGAGTTGTATAATATGTTACTTTAGGGTATAAAAGTGCATATGAATATGGAAAATTACTGGAGAAATTATAGGAAGTTGCCTTTGAGAGTGAAACTTGGTTTGGGTGGTGTGAGGTGGGGAGTCCTTGCTTTAAACTACATGTATATGTATTAGTTTTTCAGCTTAGGAAGAAAAATAGTAGAGACACAGGAAATAGTGGGCAGTAGATACTTATTCTAGATCCATTCAGGAAATTGGCATTGGGTATTTGGTTGGTTTGGGTACTAAAAGTTAATTCAGTGACAGGCTGTTGGGATGAACATAGTTAGCTTGGCAGCTGAAGGTGTGTTGTTTCTTAAGCATAAGGAGTGTATGCATTTATATTACTGCTTTTGTGATGGTTTTTTGAATTAAATCACTCTCATGTTTAAAAGCAAGGACTCTGAATCCAGACTGCCTGAGTTAGAATTCCAGCTCCACCACTTACTAGCTGTGTAACCTTGGGCTATTTGATCTCTCAATGTTTCATGTTACTCATCTGTGAAAAGGGGATACTAAGAGTACCTATCCCACAGTTGTGAGGATTACGCGAATTTAATAAATGTGAAGCACGAAAAACAGTGCTGGATACATAAAGTGTCCCTCTAAGTACAAGTTACATAATGTACATTAAGTATTGTGCCCCATATCATTAGTCTCTTGAGCTTTTTTCATGCCTGAACTCACTTATCCTAGGAGCTACTAAAGATGGCAAGACTACCAGGCAGTAAAAGTGGGAGTGAATAAGAAGACAGCGGAAATGAAAGCGGTTAATAAACTCTCGAGTTGAGTTAATGCCCCTCCAAAGTGCTCCCATACTGCCCGTACTAATCTGTATTTTACTATATACTTAACTGTTCTACTTATGACTGCCTTAGCCATTCTTTCTCCATTTCACTGCTATAAAATAGTACACAAGAAGGGAATGAACGATTTTTGAGCTGGAAATTTATTACTGGAAAACTGATCGGTGTTTTCTCTTGCAGAAGGTCCTACAGTGTAGGGGAAGCAGTGGAGGAACTTGTGGGACCTGATGGACAAAAATGGGCCAATATGGATCCAGAAGAACGAATGTTAGCAGCTGCTACAGCTTTTACCCATATCTCTGCAGGGCAGGGTGAGGGAGATGTCAGGAGAGCAGCCCAGTCCATCCCATATGATCCGTACAGTAAAGCCTCAGTAACCCCAGGAAAGCGACCTGCTCTTCCTGTGCAATTGCATTACCCACATATAGAAAGCAATGCCTCTTCAGAAGCAGTCTCAGAGGCCTCCCAAAGACTCCGAAAGCCCGTGATGAAGAGAAAGGTGCTGCGTCGAAAGCCAGGTGGGGAAGTATTAGTGACGGATGAGTCCATCATCAGTGAATCAGAGTCTGGTACAGAAAGCGACATGGATGTCTGGGACTTAAGACAAAGGCTGATGAATCTGCAGTTCCAGGATGACAGGGAATCTCCAGTTGATATTTCACAAAAATTTAGTCTACCACGTGAATACCAAGGAATTTCTCAAGATCAGCTCATCTGCTGTCTACGAAGAGAAGAAATGGGCCCTCCAGCTTATGAACAAGACCTGATCGTTGCCAGCCGACCCAAGTCCTTTATTCTCCCAAGGCTGGACCAGTTGAGCCGAAACCGGGGCAAGGTAGACCGGGTAGCCCGCTATTTTGAGTATAAACGAGACTGGGACTCCATGCGGTTACCTGGTGAAGATCATAGGAAGGAATTACGCTGGGGTGTCCGAGAGCAGATGCTTTGTCGTGCAGAACACCAATCCAAGCCTCAGCACATATATGTTCCAAACAATTACCTGGTACCAACTGAGAAGAAACGATCTGCCCTTCGTTGGGGTGTTCGTTGTGACCTTGCAAATGGTGTGATGCCCAAGAAGCTTCCCTTCCCTCTTTCTTCTTCTTAAGTCTTTTTTTTTTAACCTGTCTCTCCTTTCACAGCATTGTTTGGGATAACCTGGTTCTTAACCTCTCTCCTTTTACTTAAATAGAAACAACTAACTCAAAAGATCATGGAACACAGAGTAAAGACTTCACCCATCACTGGTCTTTCCTAGGTGTATGTCACATTGGTATCGTAAAGCACTTAACTTCCAAATTACCACTCATATCTAGCAATTGCAAGAGGAAACATTCCAGAAAAAGAAAAACAGACCTGGTCTTTCTGTTTTGTCAGACTAGTAAGCAAAGCCAGCACTATTTCTGTTTTATAAACTTGTTACCTTTGGCCAGTGTGAGTTGCTGTTTTTATGAGTGTGTGTTTAAAGTTGCTGGGCAGTAAGCTTATCTATTAAAGAATTTTGGAAATTTGTGAATTTGATCTTATTTTTACTTAAATACTTCCCAAAGATGATCTCAAACCTAGGTTATGGGGCTTCCCTGGTGGCGCAGTGGTTGAGAGTCCGCCTGCCGCTGCAGGGGACACGGGTTCGTGCCCCGGTTCGGGAAGATCCCACATGCCGCGGAGCAGTGAAGCCCGTGAGCCATGGCCGCTGAGCCTGCGCGTCCGGAGCATGTGCTCCGCAACGGGAGAGGCCACAACAGTGTGAGGCCCGCGTACCGCAAAAACAAAAAACAAAAAAAAACCTAGGTTATGATTCTGCTTCCAATCATACTCCCCATCATACTCTCACTACCTAAATAATGAGAGCCAAGGGGAATGAACAAAAGCCTGCCCTTTACACACAATCCTAAAGGAGGAAAGGTAACGGCGTAGATAACCTTTGTTCCTAAAGGAATATAGTAAATCCAGCTAATTTTTAATAGATGCTCAATAACAGCACTGTGTGACATGCAAGATTCTAACCCAAGTTTTGTTTCAGAATTATTTCAGCATATATTGCCCTCCATTTGTTACTAATAGAATGCCACAGTTTTTCTAATTTGCCACTAAGATTTTCTTATGAAATTATGCCTGTCACTTGAAGGCTATTCCCACTCTGCAACAGAACTTCAAACTCCTAGCAGCTGGAACCAGATGGAGAGATAATAACCACAATTAATCTGGTCTATTAGGGTACATACCAAATCACTAATTTAGCTCACCTGAACTTGGATCTATTTGTTCCTGATGCTTCTGGTCCAAAAACACCTAAAATCTGGAGGTTGTCAGTTTTAGCATTTAAGCCAGAAGAGTGACAGAAATAGCTTGCTTGTTCTAGGAAAAAACAGCTGTGTAACAAAAATGAATGACCTTGACCATTACTATCTGCTAAAATACATTTTCTCCGTAATATTTAAGCGACATCATTCATTCATTCACTCACCCAGTTCCATTGTTAGGCATTCATCAGGGAAAGTAAGAATCAGTGACTCAAAGATGTATGTAGGATACATTCACTGCAAATACGTAAAAACTGCAAACTACCCAACAACAGTGAAGTAATTAAACGTTAGACTATTAGTTACTGGAAATCTATGGTAAGCTAATAGAAAAATGCAAATTAGGTCAAACAAGTTGCAGACTGTACCGTACAATCTCAGTCATACTGCACACGCAAGGCTCAAGGAAAGATCAACACGCCTAACTCTCGGCGGTGGGATTAAAGGTGGTTTTTATTTAAACCTCTCTTTTTTAAAAGTTAAAAGCCACATGGCACTTTTTACATACAAATTACAGCAAAACAATGATTTACATCTTCATATATCAAAGCCCAATATTACCGGATCAAAAAGCCCGAAGTGATTATCTAGTTCAACCCCTTATATAACCGAAAAACTAATCCAAAGGGGTTAAGCGAGTAATAAGATATTTTGGGGAAAAGAGGACTCCTGACGGGTGAAGCACAGTGGTTCCCAAACAGCCATGTAATAACTGGAGGGGGGCGACCAAATTACCACAAAGGAATTTCGTGCGTGCGCTAAGCATTGACTGTAAACATTAAAACAGCCGTCGCTAGGCTTTCGATGTATTTTTTGAAGTTAAAAAGGTTTAGTCTCGAAAATATTAGTAACCAGTGGAAGTAGTAGAAAGAGCATTCCCCATGATAAACTTTTAAACCAAAGAAGGAAGCAGGGGTAACAGCCAAAGGATTAGGAAACACGCACTGTGATCACTAATACTGGAAAGTAATCCCCCAAACAATTTGAAAACCGTTGCCACGCTTGCGCACCCCACATACTACTGGGATCCCGACCTCATATTTTATGAGCAAATATTTTATGCTCATAAAATATTTCGTTTTTATGAGCAAACAAAATTCTAACTGAGGCAGAAGAGATTACACTCCGCAGTCCCAGGGCCCTCAAGGAATCGAATTAAAGAAGCTCCTACTGCTGCACGTTTCTGACAAGTGCTCCAAGAAGCACCAGACACAAAAACACGGTCTTTAGCGAGTTCCCATTTCCATGCTCTAAGGAGCGGTTTCCTGAAAAGATCAAGGTATGGGAACAGGAGCTTAGAGGGAAAGAGAAACTTCCATCTGTTTGTCCATCTGTCCGTTCCCCTTTGAAGAACCCAGAAAATAACCCACCCCAAAACCCCCACATTTACCTTCCGGTCGTCGGCCACGCAGCTTTTCTCGAGACAGGAAGCTGTCCCTTTGCGTCTTCTACGCGCGCGTCCGGGGCCTCATGGGAAATGTAGTCCATCTTCATGGGAAATGTAGTTCTAAGAGCCGGGAGTGCAGTCTTGACGCTGAAATCTGCCTAATGTTTTCTAATCTAGTCACCATTTGTCCACCTCCAACAAGGCAGAATCTGGGTCCTGCGGTAGGACAAGAATAAAAGGATAATTTCTAGTGCGCTAAGATAATAGAAAACTAAAATTAAAGAACTTGATCTGATTTTATTCGTACTTAAATTAGTAGAAAGTTATCATTGAGAGTCAAAAACATTTACAGTTAGAATCCACATGGAAAGGCTGAAAAGGAATGTGATAATTTCAAAACAGACGACTGAGGTGTCCGCAAGTGACAGAACAGGGATGGGGAGTCGTGCTTCAGCACCACGGAGAGATCATAACTAGGTTTTGTTTGCGCGTTTTTCTAGAGATGCTGATCGAAACCGCAAGATTCCAGTTAGAAAACTGGTGCGGGGGGGATCTGGTTCTTTTGTCCAAATTTAGCAGTCATTAGTGCACAGAATCTATCCCGGATTATGCAGGTGAAGGTAGGAGGTGAAGGTTGTACCGAAAGGGAAACCGTTTTCTCCGGATTGCTTTACCAAGAGGCGCGTATTAGAATTAAAATGAAAATAAGCCAGTATGTGGAAACATCACAGATATCTAGTAACAGGGACGGTAGTTAGAGCTTGAACAACTTTACTTCCTCTCTGCATCTTTCGCATTCGAATTCATTTGTCAGATGAAACTCACCAATTCTGACTCTCCACTTTCCTATGCCATTCACTAGCCTTTCTGACATCTTGCAACTAGAAGCGGAAATTTCGGGGGGACGCGGGCACGAGAGCTTGAAGCGGGGTGGAGAGGTCCTGCCTCACCACCAGGAGAATAGTCTGGGGAGAGGGTGGTGGGGTAGGAGAGGTAGGACTCTCGAATCAGTACGGAGATTGCTGCCGCTTAGAGTCCCACGCTGCTGTTGGCTCAGCAAAGGTCAGCCGCGGGCGAACGTTCACCACGATAGCGCCCCGGCCGGGTTTCCAACGCCTGGCGCTGGCTGGGGCACTGGCAGACCACTACAGCTCGCTCCCTCCTGCGCGGACCCCGCCCTCCTCCCCCGACTCCTCCCACAACCTCGGAGTTCGGGCGCCTGCGCGCGGCGGCTGGTCGGCCCCCCCAGAAAGCCCATTGGTCGCTGGGTGAGGCCGGGCACTACCTCGCGCCTGTGGCCGCCGCACGTGCTGGGAGCGGAAGTAGCGATCGCAGCTATGGCGTCGTTACTTTGGGGAGGCGACGCAGGGGCTTCGGAGAGCGAGCAGCTGAACGGCCACGTAACTGCCACCGAGCCGGGGAGGGCAAGGGGGCAGGGGCTAGCACAGCACTCCCGGAGGGAAATGTGCTGGGGAGGGGAAGGGAGAGCTCCGCTAGGGTTTGGAGCCGGGTGTCAGATGGTGGAGGGAAGGTGTGACAAGGATTTGGAAGAGGGCCACGGGAAAGGAGACCCCGAGAGAAACAAGACCTTTGGTTTGAAAAGGCAAAATGAAGACACCTGCGGGAGGGAAAGCAGCTGGGAGCCCCAAGTAGACCCTGAGTTTTCTACTGTCCCAATTTGATCATTAAGCCTCAGCTACCCTCCATCTTATCTACCAACGCGCTTTCCTATCTGCTATCCCTTGCTCGTGCTGTGACCCCCCGAGGACTGTCACATTTAGACTAGAGGCTTATAAAGAGGAACTTCATATACAGGGGCAGTAGAAAGTCTCCTCCGATTTTAGGGTAATTCATACAGGAGACCTGCTTCTCAAAGGAATCCGTTAATACATAATATCGCAAAGGAAACAGTATTGGCGTGGCCTTCCCTGCCTCCCTTCCAGCCCGTGTTAGGGGGTGGCACTGGGCTGCTTGATGCCTTGCTTCCCAGTATTGATTGAAATTTGTATCTTTCAATAGTTTTCAAACGTCATCCATCCCCGGAAGAACCTTCCAGGTATTAAGAGTACTACCGTCACAAACGTAGGTGAGTGTTGTTAAAGAAGATTGAGCTCAGTTCATTTAAAAAGCATTGCTTTCCTCATGTCCCTGGCAACTTTGGATCCCTTAATTTAACATTCAATACCTTCCACTACCTTTCCAGTCTTTTTACCCACTCCTTCACTGCTTGACCCTTTCTTTGTACGCACTGTAGAGTCGACAGGAGAAACTGGGATGATACACTGGACGTTTCTGCTTGGCATTTATCTTTACAGTTGTGTCTCTTCCATCCTTTTAGATGGTTCTCTTAATAACACCGAAGAAGATGGTGAAGAAGATAGAGGTAGGAAATAAATTCATTTGCATGTATTTACTGGCATTCTGTTTCCTTTAATCATGACTTTCACAACGTGGGTGAATAATACCATCTTAATTGGAAAAGAACCATCTTTGCTTCTGTTTTCTTTATAAATAGTGAATGTCAGAAGAAATATTAACTTAGGAGTCAGGATTATTTCTTTAGAGGAAATTGAAATAGAATATGCAGGAATGGGTTACGAATTTTCAGCTAGCAAGGAAAAATTAGGTCTGCTGGCAATAGATGTAGGCTTGGTTGAGGTTAGAGGTTGGTATAGCAACAGAGCATAAGAAACTGGATCCTCGTGGAAACAAAAAGGAATTCTCAGTGCTGTGTCATTCTCTTTAGAACCTTCTTTGGGAAGAAAAATGAGAGTAGGAACAGTTGCTTGATATACAACCCCTGAATGGAAGGAGGCAACTTGTTAGATGTCATTCAGGAGGCTTGACTTTCCCCCTGCAATATCCCGTTTTATCCTTGTTTTTCTAGTGGAATTGGCAGCTAATTCACTCTTGAACAAGTTAATCCGGCAGTCCTTAGTAGAATCCAGTCACCAAGTTGAAGTCTTACAAAAGGATCCCAGCTCTCCACTCTACTCAGTGAAAACATTTGAAGAGCTGCGGCTGTGAGTATTTTTACTTTAAGTGTAGGAAAATTCCAGAGAGCATAGCACAGAACAAACTAATCTGCTAATAATAATCATCAGGATCTCCTTCGTGTTCTAATGGTCAATATTCAAATGAGATGTGGACATCTTGCATGCAATTAAAATATAGCTCAAAGAGGAACACTAGGATATCTGAATTGTCCAACGACTTGAGAACATTTTTGATGGTAAAATATTTTAACCTTGCTGTGCTAAGGGGGATAGCTAAGCTAGACACAGTCATATTGCTACTCTCCATACCAGAATACAGATAACAGGAATTTTGATGACCCAAATACCCCTTTAGATAAGTTACAAGCTTTTACCTTTTTAATTATTTTTTTTGTCTCAGATGGTATTTAAATGAATAACTTTCCCAAATAGGTTTGCATTTCCTAGGGAGTTATCAACTGGCATTAAGCAAATGATTTGAATAGGTCGAGTTACTGATACAGACTTACATAAGTGGGGAAATCCAAAATCCCAATGCCTGCTTTCTAGTTGGGGAGAAGCTTACTTATGATTAAAGGTTGGCTGCCAGTAATCTACCAATTAATCTACCAACTAAGCGTGTCCAAAATGTGCATGTCATTGTAGTGGAAGTATTCCAGCCTACTTCACTTTGTCCTCTTTCTAACATCTATCCTGAGACCCCAGGAAAGATGCATTTAAAAATACTGGCTCAGAAGAATGAGCTAATATTGCATCTTCTGCTCCTAGAGAGAATTGATCTAAGAATCACCTAAATGGAATTTTGTTTTCTCTGAAAATTGCCATTGAAACATTAAAGTTTGTCATTGACTAAAAAGAAATAAACAATAAATCTCACTTAGTTTTCTGCTTGTGTGGAAAATAAAACTCTACTGGAAAATTGATGCACTTCTATCAGATGAGTTTTTCCTTTTTTTCCTTGGTTCAAGAGAAAGTTCAACATTAGGCCCTTACTACTATCCTTGGCCTGGGCTTATGACATAACTTATTACTTTAGTGCTCCAACTGTGCAGACATGATTGTATATGTTTGAGAGTTGAGGTTTAACTTGTATATTTCCAAATATTACTTTTTATACTCAGTTGCAAAGTGGCCTAATTTAGAAATGCACCTTTCAAGTTTGTATTTCTGAGGCTTCTGACGCATCACAGACTTTAAGTATTTGCTTTTTTTTTTTTTGACAGAAAAGAAGAGTTACTAAAAGGGATCTATGCAATGGGATTTAATAGACCATCCAAAATTCAAGAGATGGCTCTCCCTATGATGCTGGCACATCCGTGAGTTTCTAGGGTAGTGGTATTCCAACTGGTTATTTTTAGTCACTTATATTCAGTTTATGTCCAGCATATCCTCTTTTCTACAGACCTCAGAACCTCATAGCCCAGAGTCAGTCTGGAACAGGAAAGACAGCTGCTTTTGTCTTGGCAATGCTAAGCAGAGTTAATGCCTTGGAATTGTTTCCACAGGTAAGGAAAGGCTGGGAGAGAGATGTGAATGCTTGCTGTGCCAAAGATATTTTAGTAATAGGCAATATTGCTGCAATGACGTGATGATATTTAGAATAGACGTTCTTTCATAAAATCAGAGTATTGGGCAGCAGTATGGGGCAGTGATTGAAAGCACAGGCTTTATAGTTTGACTGGCTCCAATTCCAGCCTCTCTACTTACCAGCTGAAAGTCTTAGGCGAGGTAGTAAATCTTTTGGAGTACGTTTTCTTGTCAGTGAAGATAACACTTACAAAGGTATGGATCACAGTTGTTCTGTTCACCCTTGAACCCTAACTTCAATCACAGTGCTTGGCTTGTAGAAACCATTCCTTAAACATTGAATGAATGAATGAATGAATACCTGCCTCATAGGATTGTCATGCAGATTGAGTGAATTAATGTACATTTTTAGCACCGTGCTCAACATAAAGTGAGCATTCAGTAGTGATAGCTATATAGCTGTAGGTCACCCAGTCCCTCCTACTCATTTAGTGGAGAAGGAAACAGAGGCTTGGAGAGGGAAAGGTCACACGTGCGGTCACAGCTGTCAGAGAGCGACTGAGCAGGGGCTGGAACTGCGCTTGCCCTTCTCCCAACCTAGTGTCAATACGTGGAAAGTATCTGGTGCTCTTTCCCTCTTTCTCCAACCTGTGTTCATCGAATTGATTGACAAACTGGGAGCCCAAGTGTTGGATGCGCTCAAAGCTATGGGGCAGCAAGGATTCCCTCAGGAAGTTTACAACCTGCTCAGCAAGATAACCTGTGGACAGGGATGGGGGTGACTAGTGGCAGGCAAAGGAAATCCTGTGCTTTCTTTAGATAAGTTCAGGGAAATTTATATCTGGGGTTTGATATCATGAGTAAAAATCCTTTAGGAGAAGCCGTACTTGAACACATGTTGAGAAATGTGTGTGGAAACTGGTTTTATCACTTTAGCTGTGTTTCCCTCTCTCTATCTCAGATCCTTAATTGAAGTTCAAAAATGCGTTAAATATCACCAGTTTCTTCCATCGACATCTTCATTCATCAACAGCCACCATTTATAGGGGGGATGGAAGTAACAAATGAAAGAGTTTCAGGGAACATTCTGCCAGAGATGTGTAAGATGGATTGGACCAAGCAGGGAGTGCTCTGGAAATAGGCAGACTTTTAATATCAGGGAAAAGGTGATGGGGACCACACTCAAGCTGTAATTAGTCTTGCATCCCTTCTCTTCTTGATTCCCAGCCCCCCTACATCCCATTTTTCCCCTACCAAAACAGCGTGACCCATAACCTGTGTTTCTTCATGACCTTTCAGAGAGAAATATATAAAAGGAAGCTGCTTCTTCATCCTTCAGCCCCTTCTCCCCTTCCATACTCAGCATTCACCCTAGATCTATCAGCTGCTAAGTCGTATTCAAGTAAAAATATTCTGTTCGGCCAAAATCTCCAGTTTCACTTCTGTGCCTCTCCCTCCACAAATTTTAATTGTATTTCAGAATTGCATGATGGTGTCATGAACCTTTCTCCTTCCCCCCTTCTCTCTCTCTCCCTCTCTCAGTGCCTGTGCTTGGCTCCTACTTATGAACTGGCTCTGCAAACTGGCCGTGTGGTCGAACGGATGGGGAAATTCTGTGTGGATGTTCAAGTGATGTACGCCATTCGAGGGAATCGAAGTACGTACCAGCAAGCCAGCCCTGGCTGATATTTTAAATCCCTACTGCACCACTAACACAGTCATGGTATATGCCTTCTCTGCTTTCTTGCCTCTAAAATGGGTGGATATAATGGCACCTATATCATAGAGTTGTTACTGGAATTAAATAAAATGATACAGATAAAGCACTGTGCACACCCCTGGCACATAATAAGGACCCAGTAAATGTTAGCTGCATCATTCCCACAGCCCAGAAGAGGATGCTTTTGCCTGTTCTTTTCTGTGAGGCTCAGTTGTTTTGTGCAGAACAGCTTTTACTGTTTCACTTTTTCATTGAAGTATTACATGCATAAAGTGAAAAAAAAAAACTTTAAAACACAGAAAATTCAAAGGTAAAAGTGACAGTTGTTCTTTCAAATACCTATTTCCAAAGACAACTATGGTTTTGTTAACAAATCTTTGTGTGTTTTTTTGTTTTGTTTTTGAGTGCTTACAAAAATGGGAGCATTTTTTTTCATACTGTTCAAAAACTTACGCGTTTTAAACATCTTTTCATGTCAGTATGTATAGCCCCACCTCATTCTTTTGACTAGCTGTATAATATTCTGTCATTTATTTCATGTAACCTGTTGATAGACATTTTGGTTGTTTTCCATTTGGGGAAGATTTGTAGGCCTTTCACTGCTGTGCCAGTGTTTTTGTAGGACAATGGGAATGCTGCAGGGTGGCTTTTTAAATGACCGTGGGGCAGAATCAGATATGCACGACTATTATCATTACTGTAAGCCTAGAAACTTGGGAATTTATCCTAAAACTCTAAAATCAAAAACCACAAAGACCCTCAGATTGGCACTTGGAAAACCATTACGAAATGGGGAATTGTGGATGGTTAGAGACTTCTGCATCTGAAGGAAGCCTTTAAACCCTTTTCCTTTGCTCCCTAGTTCCCAGAGACACTCATGTCACCAAACAGATTATAATTGGCACTCCTGGGACTGTCCTAGATTGGTGTTTCAAGCGAAGATTAATTGATTTGACAAAGATTCGTGTGTTTGTCCTGGATGAAGCAGATGTGATGATCGACACGCAAGGATTCTCAGACCAAAGCATTCGTATTCAAAGGTAACCTTCACATCCAGCCTTTTCTTCCTGGATCTTCTGTCCAGAGGAGGAATTTCATTTGTCTACTGCTCCTAATTGTCTTTGCTTCTTATTCCCCACTTCTTTCGCCTTTAAAACAAGTTGTGTTTTCATTATTTTCACCAGCTCAATGGGCCTTCAGCCTGCTGTAATTTCCCAGCTTCTTCATCTTGTAATCTTGCCTGATTGCTTTACTCTTGTGCTGCAGGCTTACAGATGGAATCCGTATACAGTGGGTCTGCACCAAATTTTGCCAGTAATCTTATATTTGAGCAAAATTCTAAAGAGATTCATTAAAACCTGATAGCGCTATTGTGAGGACACAGTAGCCTGGGATCAGGAGCCTCGTATCTAGTCCTGACTTTGCCTGTAAGTTGTTAAATAAATCCTGTCGATTTCCTAGGCCTCTCTCCCAGGATCACCAAGGGGCTTAAAATTTGAGATTATCAGGCCTAACCTGAACCTTACTAAATCAGAATTTCTGGGAGTGGGCTTTAAGAGTCCACATCGCTCATTTTTAAATAAAGTATTTATACACTGTGTTAAATTCAAGTATAATATTGAAAGACTTGTAATGATAACCAGTAATCCCCTACCCCAACCCCTAGAGAATACTGTCCGTTTTGACATTAACTTTCATATCTTTAAATAACCTCACATTGCTATTTCTCGTTGTATATTCATTATATACAATGTTGTTGGTTACATTCACAGCTGGTATTGATATCATTATCACAACACAAATAGCGTTCACTGCTGAGTATTGAATTATTATAATTATGTTTTTCTTGTGCTTCTCCCCCTAGAGTAGCCTATTTTCCTTCATTTGGTTACTGTCACTGTGTAGTGGTCTTTAATTTTTCTCTACCTGTTTCATCATACGTGTCATATGTCAATGATATCTCCAGATAGTCAAATACATCTTAAAATTCCATCAGTTTCTTTTTTTCTGGAAGATCTCCCATACTCACTGTCTCCAGTTTCAGCCTGGACTAGTTGCACTCCAGTCCTGTGGTCACAGCCACATTACAGGTTTCCCCTGTCCTCATTAACAGTTTCAAATCTCCTGTCTTGTGGGTCCTTTTTCTTGGTTTACTGTTGGTTTACTGAATATGCTGGAATGTATCTGCTAATGGCTTCCTGCAAAAGGATGTGTAGGAAGTTCATTTTCTAGCCCCTGCTTGTCTGAAAAAGTTTTTACTGTACCTGTAAATTTGATCTTTGTGTTGAGTTTCCCAGGATGTGGAATCCTGTCTTGAAAAGCTTTCTCCCTGTAAATTTGGAGACAGTGTTGAAAACAGAAAAATAGTGGGTTTTTTACTATAATTAATACTCTGTTTCCAGTGTTGCTGTTAGAAAGTTTAATGTCATCCTGATCCTCAGACTTTTGTCTGTGATCTGTTTTTTCCTTGCTAGAAGGTTTTGGAATCTTCTTCTCCATTATGTACTGAAACTTCTCAATGATGTGCTTTGGTTCAGATCTTTTTTTTCTTCATTGTACTAGAGACATGGTATACTCTTTTCATTCCCAAAACTTGTGCCTGCCAGATCTGGGGAAATTTCTTATGTTACTTCTTTCCCTGCGGTGACCAACTTTTTAGGAAGACAACCCGGGATACAGTCATAGCAGGCAAATATATATGTACATACATACACACACATATATCTCATATATATATATATAAAACTATAATACAGAAGAAATAATTGTACATGTGGTATTACTTTAACATAAAAATATGGAAAATATATGTATATTTGAAATTATGTATTATTCTGTACTTCTCTGTTACATTAGTGCTACTATTTAAACAAAACAACTGTAGAACTAAACTGGCAATTAGTAGTAATTCATAGGAGGACTAATTAAATAATATGTATGAGAAAAATACAATAATGTTTCATCTCTGATATAGCAATTTAATATTTTTAAACATGACTGGCTGCTTAAATTTTGGAGGCTGTGCTGTTGTATATTCTTTTTTTTTTTTTTTTTTTTCTTTTTTTTTGGCCACCCCACACAGCTTGTAGGATCTTAGTTCCCCAACCAGGAATCAAACCCAGGCCCTGAGCAGTGAGAGCACTGAGTCCTGACCACTGGACCTCCCTGGAATTCCCTGTTGTATATACTTAAGATACATAATTATAGAACTATTTATGAGGAGAAAGTAAATACGATAGAACTAATTAAACATATTACAGTAAGTCCCCACATACAAGTGAGTTCCGTCCCGAGGGCATGTTCCTTAAGTCCAGTTTGCTCGTAAGTCCAACAAAGTTAGCCTAGGTACCCAACTGGCACAATCGGCTGTAGAGCGCTGTACTGTAATAGGTTCATAACGCTTTTCACACAAATAATACATAAAAAACACACAAAAAATAAAATATTTTTAATCTTACTTTTCAAGTACAGCACCTTGAAAAGTACAGTAGTACAGCACAACAGCTGGCGTCCAGGGGCTGGCATCGAGTGCACAGGCAAGAAGAGTTAACTGGCTGGAGGAGGGAGAAGGGGTAGGAGATGGTAGAGCTGAAGGACCGTCAGCAATAGGAGACGGAGGACAAGCTACAACTGCACTCACACCTGACGGTGATGGCACAGGTTCTGGTTCCTTGCTGGATTCAATTCTATCTACCCTCTTGAAAAACGATCCAGTGACGTCTGGATAGTAGCTCCTTTTTTCTCATCATAGATGACACAGTAGCACTGGATTGCGTTCTGAACGGCTGCTGCAACCTTCATGTACCATTCTGCCTTCGGGTCCTGTGCGTCAAAAACTAACAGTGCCTCCTCAAATAAAGAACATCCCCTTGCCATTTCCTGAGTCGTGAATCTCTTCAGTTCTTCAGTTACTTCTTCTTCCTCTTGTCTCTCTTCGTCCTTTCTCTGGGCCTCCAATTCCATCAGGTCTTCATTAGTAAGCTCCTCGTGTTACACAGCAAGGAGTTCAGTGAAGTCATCCTCTTGCTTCAAATAAAGATACTGTACTACTGTACTCTATACAGTATGGCACAGTAAAGTACACAAAAGCACAACCACTTGTAGAGGATGCATGCATGTGACAACGTACACCAGACACATGCACTAACTTACGTGATTGGACATGTGAACACACATCCGCATCTTTGAAGGTTCACAACTTGAAGGTTCGTATGTAGGGGACTTACTGTACCTGTATTTAATGACAGAAACAATAATGACACTTTTTTTTCTGTCTCACAGTGTGGTAAGATGTTTTGACTCTCTCTTTTCCAGTATCCTCTGAACTCCCTGCAGCCCTCTTTTCTTGTATGTGGCAGTAAAACAGAATACAGTCAAATCTAAAATTCATTTTGACTTGCGGCTCTGCCCTTATTAAGCCCACACTGATTCTTTTTTTTTTTTTGGAGTTTAGTTGATTTACAGTGTTGTGTTTTCTGCTGTACAGCAAAGTGAATCTGTTATAGGTATACATATATCCAGTCTTCTTTAGATTCTTTTTTGATATATGTCATTACAGAGTATTGTATTGATTTGAGTTCCCTGTGCTATACAGTAGGTCCTTATTAGTTATCTATTTTATATATAGTAGTAGCCCACACTGATTCTTTTTTTTTTTCCCACACTGATTCTTGGTATCAGTCCAGTGTGATATCCTCTGAACAAAAGTGTTCAAGCATAGAATACTTAGGAGTTTACCTACTAGCAACAGTGGTTTTTAGCCTTGCAAGAATCAATTTCTAGCTCCTTCAAAATGTTCTTCCACTGTATCTGCAGGCTTGTTTCGGTGGACCAACTGTTTGTCATTCAGATCCTTTGCATCTATAAATCCATCGTTTAGGTTATCCATGTCTAAAATGTCCATCATTTTCAAACATTCTGAAGTCTATTAGATGTCATCGTAAGTGAAACCTCTTCTCCTCAGGGAAAATGATTATAAAGCACAGAGGTGACTTAAACTTGTCAAACTGAAAGATGGATTCTTTACAAATTTAGTAAAGAAATTAGAAAGTCCTCAACTTGGCTGTCCTTTTCTGGTGACATTTTTTGACTTCTGCAGCAGTTTTATTCCTAAAAAAAGGAAAAATGAGTCATTTTTTGCTACAAGTCTTTTTTGCAACCTTTACAGAACACCAGACAGCTCAGGTGCAGTCAGTACAAGGCCTCTTCACAAGTCATCAGACAGTTATGGAGAAACAGTGTGTTATTTCTATTTTACTATAATTTTTTTCTCCATTCTCATTCTTGATGTATTTCCAAGTTGGAGTTGGACATTCTTTTTGTCTCAAACTTTGAAAATAGGCCAACATTTTAAATCTTTTCACTGGCCAGCTGCAATGGCAGGCATCTTGTAGGCACACGTCTGAGGTAGCTCTTCGTCCATTTCTGCAGTTAGAAATCTTAGTAAGGCTTCTGCAAGTTTGAAATAACAAAGTGACCCAAAACTTTGGTAATGAAAAGCTCAATATCATAGGTAAGCAAATTGTATGTGTTTTTAGAAGTATTGTGTACAAAGGATGCAGGACATTTAGCTGGTGAGATCTTTTCATGTTCTTTGATAAGGAATTTATAGACTGAACGGAATATGCCAGAATATACATTTGCACTGTCTGCTGCTCATGCAGGGAGTTGAACAAAGGCTAGTTTGTATTTGGATACAATGTCACCAGTCTTTTGTTGTATATTTTCTGTGTTGTATAAAAACTTCATAGAAGCCAAAAAGATGTTTTGAGACTCCATTTTTTCAAAACCAAGTACCTAAGAGATTGGTGGGGGGAGGGGCGTGTATTTTGTGTTGCCCTGATTTGAAATCTCACTGGATATACTGTAGAAGCATGGTCTCTGGTAAGATCTGAGACACTCCACTCTACACTGAGAGAGGAAAGACGTCTGTTATCAAAAGTTCCCGCCTTGTTCACCCGCAGGACACTTTACTTGCAGCCTCTGAACCAGGAAATGTAACTTTACACAGTTTCATAGGGATGGCAAGGGAAAGATACAGTCACACGTGTCCCTTTGCATGGTGTGGGAAAACATTCAGCTGAGCGCTGGTGTGTTTGGAGGAGGCAAAAAACTTAATTTAGAAGTATTGCTTGTCTCATCCTGAACTTGTGCGATTCAGTTTCCATATATGCTTTCCACATACCTTCTCCGCCGGGCCTGGTCCCGAATTCATCCCTTCATTTGGTGCAGTCTGCTCTGTTTCCATTATTTACCTCTTTAACCCAGTTGTATGTGTCATTCCATCCGTCACTAAAATAACACAGTCGGTTAGCCTTTTTCTGTCCTGTCTGGATCATACCGGCATTGTCCTCTGTTTCTTTTCCATAGCTTCCTTTTCTTGTCTTATGGATGCAAAACATCCATAACACAAGAAAGATATGTGATATCTACAGTTATCTCTTTGAGGATATTAATTATAGCATTAAAATGTTTTTCTGTTCTCAGCCCTGTCTCTGAGTGATCTAAGTTTCCTTTTGTGTTTGTTGGCTACAGTCTGTCTTTGTGGTGGATCTTTCCTCCTCACATCTGGTGACCCTGCACTAGCCTTTCATAACCCAAGCTGAGGAACTAGAAAGCTTATTTATCGACAGCTCTGTGTGCACGGTTGGGGCTTGTAACTTGGAAGCTTCACTTTAGGATGCTTGTCACCTGGAGGTCTTTAGGAGCATGTAATGTCTCTATGTAATCTCCTTCCTGGGACACTCCGTGGCTGGCATCCTGGGAGCAGAGCAGGATGCTCTGGTGGATGGGCTGGGAGGGGTCCACCGTTCAGTATACGTATTTTCACTTGATCCCTTATTCAGCTGTCTGCTTTACCCTCACCTTCTGCTGAGGCTCTTCCGCTTGTACAAGCTTAGCTGCCAAAGAAGGGTGGGGTCCAGATGCTCCTTGTATATATTTTCACCCAGCCTTCCTATTTATTTATTTATTTATTTATTTAATTTATTTATTTTTTTGCAGTACGCGCGCCTCTCACTGTTGTGGCCTCTCCCGCTGTGGAGCACAGGCTCCGGACGCGCAGGCTCAGCGGCCATGGCTCACGGGCCCAGCCGCTCCGCGGCACGTGGGATCCTCCCGGACCGGGGCACGAACCCGTGTCCCCTGCACTGGCAGGCGGACTCTCAACCACTGCACCACCAGGGAAGCCCCAGCCTTCCTATTTAAAAAAAATGTGGGCCCAAGATCAAGCAAGACTCTCTTCTTGCCATCCCCTACCAATAAGTTGGTATGTTTAAATGTAACAGTGAATAAAAGATGCGGAAGTCCAGGGAAGATTCAGTAGTCAAAAAGGGCTTTCTACTGAAAAGAATATTAAGTAAAATTACAGTATTCATGTTGGTTGGTCATCCCTCCATTGTTCAGTTTTCCTTTCTTTTGCTTAAAATACATTAAATCACAGCGCTGTCCAATAGAAATATAATGTAAGCCACATGTGTAATTTAAAATTTTTCTAATAGCCACATTAAAAAAGAAACAGGTGAAATGCATGTTATAAAATATTTTATTTAACGTGACATCAAAAATAGCATCTTAACAATGTTGTCAAACTAAAAATTGTTAACGAGATATTTTGCATTCTTTCTTTTCATACTAAGTCTTCAAAATCCAGTGTGTTCTGCAGAACAGCCCATGTTTCCTTCCCTTGGACAATTTGTATAAGTTTTCTTTCTGGAATGAAAGGGCCGCAGCCTTGGGATACCAGCCCTAGTGCCCTCTTTTTCCAGGTGAAGGGTGTGGGAGAGCAGATGGTCGAGCGACGCAGCCTGCTGATACAGATTCTCCTCATGTCTTCTCACAGCCCTCACCCCACCCCCACCAGGCCTCTGGTCTTTCACATCCTAGACCTCCCAGTGGTTCTGAGGGAACCGCTGCCTTTGCTTCAGCACTTCCCTCTGTAGCGCTCATATTGTAGCTTCATCCACCTTCTTGGTTATCACGCTTTTCCATCTTGCAAAAATATATTGAAATATCTCATTCACCCGTTTCTCTTCTCTTATTCTGCACGTTTTGTGAGTTCATATCTTAATCACTTTATAGTCACATTAGTGGGATGCTGGACACTGAGAAGGTAACAAACGTAGTCTCCCGTGGCCAACCAGAAATCGGTCCGATTGTTTGAAAAGCTCCCAGATGATTCAGGTCCCAGGCTTGCAATAATGTTTGGGAATTGCTGGACTGTATGAGCTCACCTCCTCCCTTTTAGCCCTAACAGCTTATTCTCTAAGTGCCCTGTTGTCTTCTCAAAGGCAGTGATTCCTCTCTGGTCTCTCTTCTATTTTGTTGTTTAAAGAATTAACTTTTGGGGGGCTTCCCTGGTGGCGCAGTGGTTGAGAGTCCGCCTGCCGATGCGGGGGACGCGGGTTCGTGCCCCAGTCCGGGAAGACCCCACATGCCGCGGAGCGGCTGGGCCCGTGAGCCATGGCCGCTGAACCT
>NC_041229.1:7991698-8002344 GCF_002837175.3 Physeter macrocephalus | reverse complement strand
GGAGCGGCTGGGCCCGTGAGCCATGGCCGCTGAACCTGCGCGTCCGGAGCCTGTGCTCCGCAACGGGAGAGGCCACGACAGTGAGAGGCCCGCGTACCGCAAAAAAAAAAAGAATTAACTTTTTAATTGATGTATAAGATATGTACAGAGAAATAAACAAATCCTAAGTGTACTGCTGGGTGAACTATGACAGAGAGGCTATGCTCATGGGACAATGGCCCAGGTCAAGACATAGAACTTTACTGGCACCCTGGAAATCCCCTGCAGCCCCTTTCCTGTCACCCGCCCCTCTCTCCTCTACAGGCTTAGCTGTATCCTGACTGCTGACTCTGTACATTCATTTTGCCTTTTTTTTGAACTTGGTATCAATTAGCCTCTGTTCACTGTGGGTTCAGTTTACATTCCACATGCAGTAGCATCTTCCCCTTCTGCTCCCCTTTTATTTATATCCAGGTTCTTCCCATTCCAAATAGACAATGTGGCTGTTCTTTCCCACCCCAGAGATAGAACACCTGCCATCGAATGATGAGCCTCTGTGCCCTTCATCCGCATGGAACTTGTGCGGGATGATTGCCCTAAAGAGCACCTAGACTAACACCCTAGGCTCCACGAGCCCATCTCTCCTAAGGAGAAGACTGGCGTGAAAACCCAGATCACTTACCTAAACTTCAGTCTGGAGCCCCACATTCAGTGTATCCATTTTCCCAAATTCTTGGTGGGCAGGAGGGGCTGACACGTGGCGCTCTGCAGCAGGTGTAGTTGTCGTGGCCGCAGCACGTTTCACGGTGACCCCAGAGCAGGAGCAGGGGCGTGGGGGTCAGCTGATGGCCGTGGGCGTCAAGTGCTGGAAGCTGCCCCCGCAGGAGAGGGACAGGCCTGGCCATCGGGTGACGGCCTTCTTCCCTCCTCTCTTGTAGAGCTTTACCCTCCGAGTGCCAGATGCTCCTCTTTTCAGCGACCTTTGAAGACTCCGTGTGGCAGTTTGCGGAGCGAATCATTCCTGACCCCAACGTTATCAAGTTACGAAAAGAGGAGCTGACCCTGAACAACATCCGACAGTATTATGTGTTGTGCAGGAATAGGAAAGACAAGTACCAGGCTCTGTGCAACATTTACGGTGGCATCACCATTGGCCAGGCCATCATATTCTGCCAGGTAAGTCTGCCGGGACTTGTCTTACTCGTGCCCAGATTTCTGTGCAGGTGGAGCCGGGCACCACGTTTGGTGCTTTTTGTACATTATGTTGTTTAATCTTCAGAGCAACTCTGAATAGAGATTATCTGTATTTTATGGGTGAAACTGAAGTAATGGAATAGGACTTCAATATGATGTGAAACAGAGGGCATCCTTCTTTTATTTCTTTTTTTCTTTCTTTCTTTTTTGGTCGTGCTGCGCCGCTTGTGGGATCTCAGTTGCCTGACAAGGGATTTAACCTGGGCCACAGCAGTGAAAGCCTGGAATCCTAACTACTAGGCCACCAGGGAACTCCCTGGGCATCCTTCTTTTAGAGGGACTGCTTCTAACACTTTCCTGTTCAGGTTGATGTTTATTGTAGTGTTTCCATAGATACCCTTTATCAGGTTAAGAGTGTTCTCTTCTACTCCTAACTTATTATGAGCAAAGCAGCCACTCAGTCACTCACTATTAACAGCCCCTTGTTTTTATTTTCGTATTTACTTTTCCTATCTGACGTTTTTCGTGTTCGTGTCTTGGTTGTATTTTTTCACCACCATGTGCACACTGTCAGCTCCAGGAGAGCAGGCTCTCACCTGTTCCACTCACCTTCATGCCCCCGCCCTAGAATAGCCCCACCCAGCACACGGTTGGCCCTGGAAACATACTTGTAGAGTAAAGGAAAGCTCAGCTCTGCCACGGATTAGCCATGTGACCTTGGGCAAATCACTTAATGGTTTTAAGCTTTGGGTTTATTTTTCAGTTTTTTTTTTGTTTGTTTTTTGTTTTTTTTTGCGGTACGCGGGCCTCTCACTGTTGTGGCCTCTCCCTGTTGTGGCCTCTCCCGTTGCGGAGCACAGGCTCCGGACGCGCAGGCTCAGCGGCCATGGCTCACGGGCCCAGCTGCTCCGCGGCATGTGGGATCTTCCCGGACCGGGGCACAAACCCGTGTCCCCTGCATCGGCAGGCGGACTCTCAACCACTGCGCCACCAGGGAAGCCCAATTTTTCAGTTTTTTTAAATGAACTTAGGTAGCTACTTCATCAAATCATTATGAAAGCAGATGAACGTGATGCACGTAAAGGTTTTAGCAAAGTGCCTGGCGTACACAAGGATGTCCTCATCGTTAGGTTACCTCATTTTGTCATCAGACCACCATGAGAGGTGGGCAGAGCATTTTATTCTCTGTTTCAGGGCTGAGAAGCCAAAGCTCTTACAGGTTGAGAGGATGTGCCCCTTAAAAGCACGGGGGAGGGAGAATCCCCTGCCACATTCTCAGATCCCTCTAGGCCCCAAAGGGAAGATGAAGCAAAACTCCTCTGCAGCACCCCCGGCTCCCATGCCCTGCAGAAGTGAGCGCTGCACACATAGCCAGGCTGCTTCAACTTGGGCGCCATGCTGGGTTTTGATTTTCATGCAGACTCGTCAAAATGCCAAATGGTTGACTGTGGAGATGATGCAGGATGGCCACCAGGTGTCTCTGTTAAGTGGAGAGCTGACTGTGGATCAGCGAGCTTCTGTCATTCAGAGGTTTCGAGATGGGAAGGAGAAAGTTCTTATAACAACCAACGTCTGTGCTCGAGGTGTGTATGTGTGTGCACTTAAAGTCAAGTTTATTGAGGTATCATTCACATATGATAAAATTCACTCTTTTTAAGGATACGTTTCAGAGAGTTTTGACAAACATTTATAGTCACGTACCCATCACTGTAATCAAAATATGGAACATTTCCATCTCCCCTCAGAATTTCTCAGTGCCCATTTTCAATCAGTCTCTGTAACTAATGACCCCTGCCAACTACTGACCAGATTTCTGTCTCTGTATTTTTGTCTTTTGCAGAATGACATGTAAGTTAAATCATACAGTTGGTAGCCTTTGTGTCTGATTTATTCCACTTGATATCATACTTTGGAATTCATCAATGTTGTTACATGTATCAGTAGGTCATTCCTTGTTATTGCTAAGTAGTATTCCACTGAATGGGTCGTACCACAATTAGGTCTTCCATTCACCAGCTGATGGACATTTGGATTGGTTACAGCTTGGGGCTGTTTGGACTAAAGCTGTAGTAAACATTCATGTATAAGGCTTATGTGGACATATGCTTTCATTTCTCTTGGGTAAATGCCTAGGAGGAGGATTTCTGGGACATGTGGTAAGTGTATGTTTAGCTTTATAGAAAACTGCAAAACTGCTTTCCCGAGTGGCTGTACCCTTTTGCATCTCTACCAGCAATACAGGAGAGTTCCAGTTGTGCTCCATCCTTGTCAGTAATTGGTATTGACGCTCTTTTTTCATCTTAAGCTTTCTGGTAGATGTGTGTGGTATCTCGTGTTTTCAGCTTGTGTTCCCTAATGACTAATGATGTTGGTCATCTCTGAGGTGTTTTTAAGTTTAAAACTATTGACTACTGGAAGAAAAGTCTTTGTTTTTTCAAGAGGAGGGCCTTCGTCCTTTCCTCATTCCTCCTGTATCCTTGCCTACACCGCATACTCAAACCATGTTTCCTAATTTATTACTAGTTCACCAGATAGAACTGAGGACCTGCCATGAGTGCTGAGCTTGGCATTTGGAGGAGTAGCCTGAAAAAGGATGAGGTTCCTTCCCCTTGGGAGCACACTGCCTAGACTCCTGACTCTCTAAACCAGCACTAGCCAATAGAAATGTTTGCATTGATATAAATCTCCTATTCTCTGCTGTCCAAGCCACATATGGTGCCTGTTGAGCACTTGATACGTGACTAGTATGGCTGAGGAACTGGATTTTAAATTTGAATTAATTTAAATAGCCATAAGGCCAATGGTTATACCATACTGGACAGCACAACTCCAGACCCCAGAGAAAAGAGGGCACAAATTGCTCCCGAGTCAAAGCACAGTGTAGGGAGGATAAGGATTATGACCCAGACAGCTTATTAGTGTTGAGGAATGGAGGCACTAGGTGAGCACAGAAGTCTTCCTAGGAAACATTAGGAGTGAAAGGTGTGAAAGGAAGGGGAGAACTCTTGGAAGTCTTGAGTTGTTTGTACTTTATCCTGTACTGTTTGGGCAGCTGGATTCTAAACACAAGTGCTCTGGACGTTGCTGTGGTGACCATGGTGACGATTAGAGGAGTGGGAGATGAGGGACTGGGGAGACCAGTCCGGAAATTGTTGTAACAGTTGAGGCAATGGATAAAATGACCTGATGAGAACAATGGCCATGGAATGGGGTGGAGCTGGGGCCCTGTGACGGGTAAGGGAATGTGAGACTAAGAGGCTTGCTGGGCACTTAGCACAATGGGGGTGGAGAAGAGGGAAGGGCTCTGTGACCTGCTGAGAGCCCCTCCCCAACACACACGCACGCGCACGTGCACACACGCACACGCGCTTTGTACATATTTAGACTTCTGTATAATTCGTTTCTACTGACACTCTTATCCGGCATCATAGACATACATACTTGCAAGCAAACTGCCTGACCAGAGGACCTATTTCATTTACGTAAAAGCAGGTTTGATTTACAGATTGTGTCTATTAAATGAGAATTCCCTCAGCAAATGTGGTTCTTGAATAGCTATGTCCTGAGGAAAAAGTTGCAGGACCCTGCAGTGTCGCTCCTCTTCCAGGGATTGATGTGAAGCAGGTCACGATTGTTGTGAACTTTGACCTGCCTGTGAACGGAGCAGAGGAGCCAGACTATGAGACCTACCTCCACCGTATTGGGCGAACAGGCCGCTTTGGGAAAAAAGGCCTTGCCTTCAACATGATCGAGGTGGATAAGCTGCCCCTGCTGATGAAGGTCCAGGACCACTTCAGTGAGTAGTACCCTTCATGCTCAGAGCCGTGGACCTGCCCACGTTGACAGTGACGATGTGTGTCGTGGACCTCGAGCCCAGAGGCTCGTGATCGGGTGGGGGCAGGAGCCAGGGAGTAGGCTTCTACTTCTTAGTGCCAGAGTTCCTAACAGGAGGCAGGGGTAATTAAAGGAAGATGTGAAAACCAAGTGGAATTGATATGAGCTCATATTTTTATTTTATTGCTCATTCTGGGATCTGGAGCAGATTTTACATCCATGAAGAACCACCCTAGGCAAAGTAATAAGCTCCTTTAAGGTTATATTGTGTCCCCAGCTTCCTTTTTTATGTACATTTTTCCCTTCCTGTTGCCCCAGCGACCAACTAGGACAGTCCTAAATCCTGAGGCCTGCTGCCTTCCTCCAGTGCCCCCACCGCCCCGCCACCTAAACAAGGCAGGCTCTGCTAACCCGCTGGGGCTCTTGGACGGGCGTGTTGCATTCTGGTGGAAGCTTGAAGGGTAACAGAAGCTGAGATGTCCCCCTGCCCCAGGGCCCTGGATAGATATGGCTGCGGAGCAGGCGAGGAAGAACCCTCGCAGGACTCCAGATGTATCTTTCACCTTTAGGACAATGGTACTTAACCTCTGTGGGAAGCAAAGGACACTATCCCCGGGGAAATGCACACAGGCACATATGTGCAATTTGGAATATAATTTTAAAAGGTTTGCACACTGGCTGTGGACCCTTCAGGGAAGTTGATTAAGCACCCCTGCGTTAGGATAACGGAGGAGGGATGGGGGCGGAGAAAGAAGCATTAAGATCACTGTTGCTATGGTAATCAACACTCCCTGTTGCCATTCGGCAAACCCGACCCCCCAATGCACACGCCCACTTCACCCTCCTGAGCTCAGCCAGGCACCTTCCCAGGTTCCCCTCTCTGCACTCTGGCGATTTGTTTCTGCCCCACAGTATTTAGACATGTATGTTGTCTTGTCTGGTGCATTTGATGCCATTGTAGTTAGTATGGATTGGTTATTTGGAAACCATCCCTTCCTTACCTAATCTAGAGAATGTCCCAGTACCTCACGGCTTTCCATACAAGGTGTCACTATCTTCAGAAATGTAATTGGATGGAATGAAATTTCGTTTAGGCCCTGGGATAAGACTGTTCCATTCTCTTTTGTTATTTTAGATAGCAATATTAAGCAACTCGACCCTGAAGACATGGATGAAATTGAAAAGCTTGAATATTGAAGAAATAACTTTATCGTTTACAAGTATTCTGGTTTATGCGACAATGTAGGTTTTGAAAGTGATTTTTTATGTTGAAACTTTTTCAACGTGAAACTGTTAATATATGGCAAAATAAATGTCTTGGTAGCCTTAGTTTTAAGACCTGAGGTCTTTCTGAACCAAATTGATGCGAAGCACTTGATCCTTTTGAGTAAAAAAAGGGAGATTATTTCTTATTCCAGTCTTTTCACAGATAAACATCTTTGCCTGGGCTACTGGGTTGTCGTGGTAGATTTAGTTTATAGAATCTGAGCAGGTCATGCCGCCTGTGAATATCTCACGGTGCCGCGAGATGGCAGTAGAACATCACTGTTTCTGGAATTTGAGTTGGTCGACAAGTGAAAAAAACCACACGTCTTCACACTTGCTCACTGCTGCCCCTCCCACCCCTAGTTTCTTCCCTCCCTCCCCCTCGACCCCTCCCAACACATGCACGCACCGCTGCACCCCCCCCACACAGACACACACACTCACGTGTGAGTGCAGGGTGAAACCTTCACAAAGTCAAACGATTTGAAAGCGTATTTTGCTTCTTTTTTAGTGTTTCAACCAACACACAGAATTTCAAGATATTTTTCTGTTTTACTTCTTAATGTCTTCAAATTAGAAAAGATTTAATCCATCATCAGTTATTTCATAGTCTCTGAAAATGTGGCTTTATTATAGACATTTCTTAAAAACAGGCAGTGGAGGTGGGGGGAACCCACTTGCCTTAGTAAAGAGGTGACACTTCAGGGAGCCAAAAGGTTTCGCTTTTAAGAACTTAAAGGTGTATCTGAGAATCCTGGATGTTTTTCCTGCAAGTCCCACTGAACCCACTTGCCTTAGGAAAGAGGTGACACTTCAGGGAGCCAAAGGGTTTCACTTTTAAGAACTAAATGGTGTATCTGAGAATCCTGGATGTTTTTCCTGCAAGTCCCATTGAGATACTTCTCATTTCTCACATTTGCTCCTAAAAAGTGAAACAGTGGGCTTGAGAAAAAGGGGGGGGAAATTGATACTCTCCCAGAAAGCCTGAGCAGGTTTTGCAGCCCGCACCAGAGCCGGGCCCCAGCTCTGTCACAGCAGACTGCCACCAGCAGCCTCAGTGAATGCGCCTGTCATCCCAGTGTGGAGGGGTGTTTCTGGCCTATGTCTTCTGATATTCCATGTGCATGTCACCTGCTCATGTTGTATCCTGTGGGCAGGGCTCAGAAATACACGAAAATCGTTCAGCCTCCTCACCCCACAACAGATATTTATCGTGCACCCTTTATGCCAAACACCAAGGAAGAGAGATGAATAAGATGTACCAGTCATTTCAGAATTCAGAGTCTCACAGCAGAGACTCGGAATAAGCCAGCATTATTTTAATAATGGTCTTTGCTTAAGGAAGGGGTTCAGAGGAGGCACCCCAAACACCGTCGGGGCCAGTTTCCCAGAGAAGACATTATATCTCCTCTTATAGGAGAGAACGTGAGTTTCACGGTGCCTCTTCTCAGGCACTTAGTACCCACTTGCAGTCACCTAACACAGATCCACTGAGACAGTGTTCCAGATCCAGCTGATCGCCAGAATGACCTGGAGAACTTGGGGAAAAAATACAGATTTCTTCCCCATACTGTGCACCAAAAACCAAACTCTCTTAGGGTAGAGCTCAGAAACACGGTTACCTAAGGGAGCTGAAAACAGGTAAAGCAACAGGTCTTAAAGACCACTCACTCACTGTCTTAGGGAGGAGATGCCGAGGCAAAGAGAAGTCCCAGGGACAGAATCTATAAAAAATAGAGCTTCCGCCTCTGAAGGTCCACTCGTGTTCTCCTTATGGTATGTCTGCCTTCCTCTCTGGGCCGGATCAGCTTATCCACTCGATACCCAGCCCCCAACACAGCGCCCAGCATGTAATAGGCAGTCAGTGAATACTTGTTCTGTTGAGTACGTATTCTCTTGCCATCTCTTCATTCACTAACGTTCTTCCCTGATGTTTGCCATCTTGGTTTTGAACCGCAGTCATATGGCGCAAGATGAATAAACGTAGGAAGTGTTTCAAGAGAGTTTGCTCTCTCTTACTATTTGAGAGTTGAGTTGGACTTTCCATCCTAGTCAGCTGAGCATTGGGGTCTCTTAAATAAGATTTTACCACCTCCCTTTCCTGTCCAGATCTGATGGAATCTCTATCAGTTACCCTCACAGGCGTCTTGAGCGATTTCTACTTGGCAGCTCTTCCCAAAGAGTCTGCAAATAGTGGGCATTCTTCCTGCCCCTTTGCCCCTCCTCACTTGCATCTGTCTCTCCACCTAGGAGGCAGAAATCCATCCCTGTTCTGTGTGCGTCACAGCTGCCTTCACACTAACTGTCCGGTTGGGCAGTCGGCACTTCCAAGGCTGTCTTGCGGGGCACAGCTCCTCGCTCAGAACTGCCAGCAGCCTTCACGTCTCTGTGCCCGGCCGGGCCAGGGTTGTCTTTCTTTGTGGATGCCGGCCTGAGGAAGAGTACGCGGAGAAGCCGGGCATAGCCGGATGATTCCAGTGCATCCATGAGCCGGGCTAATCAGCTGTGTGTTACTTGGCAACAGACACTAAACCAGATGCGTTAGGTTTATGTTGGCCAGCTTCAGACTGTGAGCATATTGAAATTCCCGATGACGTAGAGCAGGGCTGTAATTTCCCGTGGGAGTTGTGAGTGAACACCTCACCGCCACCGGGGGCACAGATTCCTTGGATGCTAGGTGCTGGATCTGAGGCAACTACGAATAACAGGAAAGGCAAACGTGTGGGTCCTAGTCTGGAAGGACGTCTGACAGCCCTTCTCAGGAGACATGATTGCTTTTGCTCCTGAGAGGGTTGATGCTCCCAGCAGGCATCGGGCCCCAGGGGAGCTCTGGCAGACTCTGCACGTGTGGTCGACAGTGGAAAGTCTTAGAGGATCGCTGGGGGTTAAGCAGTGCCCTTCCAGAGAAGACCCTGGGAGAGGAGCCGGTTGTGTCCAGCCTTGGTTCCGCTCTTGGTCCCCTGAGAGGTTCAGCCTCCTTCCCGTTGACTCAAGTGGGAGCCCAGGTCAGAAAGAGGATCAAGGCGGAGACGGCGCCGTGGCCGGGATGGATGCTGCAGCGGGGTCCAGAGCGAGGGGCTCCCCGTGGGCCTGCTCTTCTTTGCCCTCCGAGCTCAGGGGCCTTCCTGCTGCAGTACGGACAGCCCTGCGGGCTGGTCCGGAGGGCACATTCGTTTTCCCAAGGGACAGCGGAAGAGTCGGGTCCTGTTAAATCCTAAACCCCTCTCTACTCCTCTGCCACTTTCAGGGAATCAGCATGAGTTGAGGACTGTCATCATGCTGCAACCCACAGACTGTGAAACATCACAGCCTTGCCCTACGCCGCAGGGAGCACCAGCGTTCTGCTCTGGGAAGAACCCAGAAAGAACTCTTCCCAGCGTCTTCTGTACTTTTTTACCCACGGCTGAGAGAAGAGTTGGGACTCTCCCTCCTCCCTTCCTCCTCACTACCCCTCTCTCGGGGGCACTGTCCTCTGGCTCTGAGCCCCCCCGTGGTCCCCGCGTCTCTAAGGAGGGATGGGTCAGCCAGGCCGGCTGTAAGAGCCCTTGTCTCTGGATGCTGCTCTCTTCCTCCGTCTCCCTTACTGCTTTGTGTCTCGGTTGGCTCAGGCTGCTGTGACAAAACACCGCATAGACTGGGGACTTCAGCAACAGAAATGTATTTCCTCAGATTTCTGGGGGCAGGAAAGTTCCAAGATCAAGGTCCGGCAGGGTCGGCTTCTGGCGCGGTGAGGACTGGTCTGCTTTCTCGCGGTGTCCTCACGTGGCAGACAGAGAGGGGCATGCATTCTATCTGGTGTCTCTAATCCCACAGTCCCACTGTGAGGACCTCCCGTCATGACCTAATCACCTCCCCAAAGCCTCACCTCCAAATACCATCACATGGTGATGCAAAATACCGCATAGACTGGGGGGCTTCAGCAACAGAAATGTATTTCCTCAGATTTCTGGGGGCAGGAAAGTCCCAAGATCAAGGTCCGGCAGGGTCGGCTTCTGGTGCGGTGAGGACTGGTCTGCTTTCTCGCGGTGTCCTCACGTGGCAGACAGAGAAGGGCATGCATTCTATCTGGTGTCTCTAATCCCACAGTCCCACTGTGAGGACCTCCCCTCATGACCTAATCACCTCCCCAAAGCCTCACCTCCAAATACCATCACATGGTGATGGGGTGGGGGGTTGGTTTAGGGCTTCAACATATGAATTCGGGGTGGAGGACAGACATTATGCCCCACCCACCAAATAATACTTTGCTACCCATCGTTTGCAAATCTGGGTGAGGTTGAAGCACCATTTTATATATATATATATATATATATATTTTTTTTTTTTTTTTTTTTTTTTTTTTTTTTTTTTTTTTTTTTTTTTTTGCGGTACGC
>NC_041229.1:7965155-7991274 GCF_002837175.3 Physeter macrocephalus | reverse complement strand
GAACCCGGCTCCCCTGCATCGGCAGGCGGACTCTCAACCACTGCGCCACCAGGGAAGCCCCACCATTATCTATTTTTAATGCGCTCTTCCACCCCACCTGTAAACATGAAACTTGCAGACTCTTCTCATGAAATACAGGAAGCACACCTGAAATGGGATGATTCTCGGTTAAGAGAAGCACTGATGTGTCCTGTAAACCCAGGGCAGAGTCCCACCGCGCACACTGGGCCGCCAGCCCTCCCTCACGCTCATCAGCCTTGCACTTCTGCTGCTGAGGTTAGAGACAACCAGAAGCTCTGGCTGGCATAATGAGCAAGGAGCACGGAAAAGATGGGTCTCCCCCACCGGTATTCAGACAGCTGAAAGAATTTTCTAAATGAGAATCTTTACAGATCTAAAGTCTTTAGTCTTTAGGGAGAAGCATAGGCAACTCTCTGTTGCACTTTTCTTTGGGAATTCATCTTTTCCCGTAATTTATTTTTTTCTATTCAGTAGAATAGCCGTGGGTTTCTACATTCCCAATTCTGGAATACATTTGTCGTGAATGGGGATAGTCTCTTATTTTGTGTTTAACGTTTTTCTTTTGTCAGGAAGGTAATGCAGTCTCACTCCGTCCCTTAGTTTGTGATTTGTGGCTCGAAATCCCAGTTGGAAGGAAGTGACTGACAAGGGAGCCCTGCTTCGTGTGAGGGTTAGAGGTGTGGTCCTGTACGGCAGCCTCAGGCATGGTTGAGAAGGCGGAGCCCGAACAGGCTACTCTGCGAGGTGGTGAGCTCCCTGCTTGTGGGAATATTCAGTCATTCAGAAGCATCCATTACAGTTACTTGGAATGGATGCTGTAGTCCTGGTTCTTGAATAAGCTGGGAGTTGGGAATAAAATGACCTCTGAGACTCCACCCATTCTAAGATACCACGTTTCCCTGACGCCACACAGCAGAGCTATGCACACGGAACAGAGGAAGACTGTTTCCCACAAGCAAAAAGAAAATGGAGTGATTAACTCCTACCTGTACCCTGTCTTAACTTTCAGATTCGCTGGCTTCCCCGTGTGACCATCTCATTATACCTATTTTCATCAGCTTATGCAGAATGTGGATCATTTTTAATTTAATATTTACCTTATAAAAGCAATAAAACAGCAAAAAAGTGGTAAGGGAAAATTATCAAAAAGCTCATTACTTCATCATAACACTTACTGTCTTGAAATGGTCCTTTTCATCTTAATATGACTTAGTTAATCATAGTGCATAGTCCTTTTATTTGAAACATTCAAGTGTTTTTTTTTTCATGTTGCTACATAGTCTTTGGAATTATTATAATAATAATTGATCAGATTATCCTATGAGGTGAATATAACATAATGCATATTAATATCCTGGTTGAACATTTATGTGGTTGTCCGGTTTTTCAATGTTGTAAATAATGCTGCAGCAAATCTTCTTGCCCATTATTTTGAATTATTTCTTAGAATTAGAGATGTTATGTTTGAGAGCTAGGTCAAAAAAATAGGAGCATTTTTCTGGCTTTTGATAGGTAGTGTGAAATTGCTTCCAAAGGCCAAGACTATTTCAGTTTATATTACCCCACTGATTTCACTTCACCTAACCAGCAAGGGATATTTTCATTTCAGAATTGCTTGGTAACTTTTTCTGGTTTACATTTCTTTTAATACAAAGTTGCATATTTTTATTTTTTGGCATGAGGTTCATTGGTTGAAAAACCTCTGGGGTGTCCTTTGCCCATTTATCGTATGAGATCTTAATATTGTCTTAACAAGTTTTGTGAAATACATGTGTGACTTGATTTTTCCAAATAACGATATTAACTTTTTACTGAACATTTATTTTCCTAGTTTGCCTTTTAAATTTATACCATGGCTTTTACACACAAAACTATCTCATTTTTGTAGTGAAATAATTTAATAATTTTGTGGTTTGTGTCTGCTGGTTCTAGAATGTCAGCCCTGCTCTAGGAAATATTCAGTTTTATTCTTGATTATTATTGTAATTTTTATCTTTAAAAAAGGTATTTGAGTAATCCATCTGAAATTTATTCTGGTGTGAGGTATATCAAATTGGTCACATTTTCCCTTTTTTAAAAAAATTAACTAAATTCAGTACCGTTTATTGAGAAATCTTTCTTTTTTCCACAATCTCCTTTATCATATTAAATTTCTATACACCTACACACATATAATAGGATTCTGGGTACCTACTTAATTTCGGTTTGTTCTTGTGCTAGTGCCACAGTTTTAAGTATTATTATCATACAGTGTTTTAATTCAAGGACTTGTTCCTCCTCTTAACTATTTTAATTCTCATTTTAAAAAAAATCATTACCAATTTTATTCTTCAAGATTAATTTCAGATCCATTTTCTCAACTTCCAGAAACCTCTGAATTTTTATCTGTACCCATTTGGCAGTAATAATTTGTTTACTCAGTCCATACATTAATTGGTGGATAATTGATTTCTTTACAATATTGAATCTTTCCTGTCTCAAAAAAGTCAGGAGGCACACCTGGAGCCAAGACACAAGGGGATGGGCAGGGATGGCCTGGCCAAGAAGCTGTGACTGCTGAGGCTGGGGGGTGAGTGTTCTCGCTGGCTGTTCTCAGGTTGGGCCATGCACACCCACCTGCTGACTTGTCTGCCTGACGGAGTCCAGGTGAGGCTCCAGAGATGCAAGTGGAGGGGTCAGGACACCTGGGTTCTAGCCTCATCCCCAGAGGTCCCTTCCAGCTCTGAAATCCTTCTCATCTCTGCTTTATGTCAGCGAAGACACCAGGCGCGGGAAGGCAGAGACCCTTCCTAATCCATCCAGCACCCAGCCCAGTGCCTCCCCTCACTCATGTCCCATCCCTGCATGAAGAGGAGGGAAGGAAGGAATTGTATTGCCCCAGTTTATAGAAGAGTTTTGTCCTGGCCCATGTGTTTGGAGCATCCTCTCCCAGCCTTGAGTGTAAACGGAAACCACGAGGGAGCACGTTAAGCTGCGGCTCTGAGTTCACAGGTCTGGGTGGCGGCGATACCCTTATTCTGCAGAGTGCACTTTGGGTAGTGAAGTTCTAGAACACCGATCTAGATGAGACTTCTTGGCTGAAAAAGAAGGGAGGGGGTAGCGGGAAGGGGGCCTGGAGTCCTAGTCACGATTTTGCTTTAAAAGTATGAGTTTAGGGACTTCCCTGGTGGTGCAGTGGTTAAGAATCCGCCTGCCAACGCAGGAGACACGGGTTCGAGCCCTGGTCCGGGAAGATCCCACATGCCGCGGAGCAACTAAGCCCATGCGCCACAACTACCGAGCCTGTGCTCTAGAGCCCGCGAGCCACAACTACTGAGCCTGCGTGCCACAACTACTGAAGCCCGCATGCCTAGAGCCCGTGCTCCACAACAAGAGAAGCCACCACAATGAAAAGGCTGCGCACCGCAACGAAGAGCAGCCCCCTCTCGCCGCAACTAGAGAAAACCCGCGCGCAGCAATGAAGGCCCAACGCAGCCAAAAAAGATAAGTAAATTTATTTTTTTAAAAAAAGTACGTGTGTAGACAGGCTTCGAAACAAAACTGTTGGATACATTATAGGAATGTGAAAAGGCTGCGCACCGCAATGAAGAGCAGCCCCCTCTCGCCGCACCTAGAGAAAACCCGCGCGCAGCAATGAAGGCCCAACGCAGCCAAAAAAGATAAGTAAATTTATTTTTTTAAAAAAAGTACGTGTGTAGACAGGCTTCGAAACAAAACTGTTGGATACATTATAGGAATGGTGAAGTTGTGGGTGACTTTCTTCTACATGTTTGTTGCTTTCAAGTGTTTGCGAAGCATACAAACTCTAAAGAACTCTCAGTGAAGGAAAAACAAAAGCAGTTCTTGGTCCCATGGCCACAGGGGCTGGCTAGGCCACACCACTCATTGTCCCTTTCCTGAGTGACTGCACTTCCTAGGTAAGGTTGCTCTCTGGCTGGGGGTTTTCAAAATGTTTTCCAACAGCCTGCGTGAGTTTGCTCTCGTTTAGAAGCATTTGAGGCTGTACCCACAGCGCAGAGGGCGAAGTGTGACAAGCTGCCCACCTCTGGTGCAGATACTGCCTTTATGGGCTGCAAGAAAATCCCTCTCCCCCATCAGGGTTAACCCACAGCCTGGCCAGGTGACCAGCGATGCCCTCCACGCACCTCCCCTCCCCCGAAAGCACGCTCAGGAAAATCTTGGAGTTAAAAGTTTGCCTGTTTTACTGGAAGAATTTTTATTAGGCCAAAGCGTTGACAAGTTTGTCATTCCCAGAATCTAACACCCTCCCCCGACTCCCTTCGATTTTTAGTACTTTTTCCCTCCTCATTTCTAAAGGGGGTGAAAAACTGTCCTGAACAGGCAGAGAGTTTTATCCAAGGTGTTTGGCAGTGACTCCACGTGCTGGGAGAGATTTATGTCTCCGTTCTCTGGCACTGCCTCGGGTGAGCTCACTTAAAACAACCGAATAAATGAGTTCACTTTATCCTGTCAAAATGGAAACGAGGGCGGCATGGTACCCAGCTGGGGTCCTCGGGGACCCTGAGGCAATGTTCCTGTCTCAGTCGCTTGTGCTGAGCTCAGCTGTTTTTATGTCTGTCTGAGATCATTAAAACGAGGAGGGCAGGGAGCAGAAAGACCTGTGGAATTGGTGGTAGGATGGAAACACCACTTGGAGTCTGGAGGCCTCAGCCGAAAGCATGCACCCAGGGGGTTCGTTTAAATGGCTGCCTCTCACCATCTGGTTTGGCCTGAGCTCCCTGAAGGGCGTCCCCCCAGAGAGGTTTCTTCGTGCCAATGGTCACAAGAATATTGGTTTTCCTGTCTCATTAAGTCATATTTTTTTTCTTTCCTGCTGCCCTACTACCACTAAGACCAGGGCCTTGTTACTCTAGAAAATCCAGTGGATTTTCTGGGCCAGGCCCAGGTCCTTCCCTCTCACATGGGTTGGGACTCAGGATTCACCAAGCAGCTGTGTTATTAACCTGAGGCAACGTGATAAGAAACATAACAGCTTCCCCGAAGCGAAGGACTGTGGAGCAGAGGGGAGCTGCGTCTGCCCATCCAGGAGAGGCTGCCTGACCCTCCAGTATCCCCTAGGCTAGGGCTTATTCCTCCTTCCAGAGTCCTGGGCTGCAGCCGAAGGGAGGGATGGCTTCTGTCTCAGGGTGGGGACCAGGACTGTAATAACCCCTACAATTTCCAAGCTTTTGAAGATGACAGAGCATGTCTCCTAGACTGTAAGCAACCTAAGGGTGGGATTGTGCCTGCCTCCTGAGGAAGAGGGAGGGAGGGAGGGAGGGAGGAAGTAAACCAATCCTCACTAGTCCTGAGAAACTCCCAAGGAAACTTAAGGATGCCATTTGATAAATGCAGAAGGTTGAGAGGTCGTGGTTTCCACCCTGCAGCAGAGCTGGGACTGGACTTCAGGCCTGTCTGAATCCTTGTTCTTTGCCCTTCCCCTTCATCAGTATTGCCCAAACTTCAATCACTCTTTGCCTTCGCCTTCTTTGCCAATCTTCACACTACATAGATGTGTAAATATATCCTTAAATCAATTTATTTTTACTTAAAAATATAACTAGTTTGACATGCTGGTTATATTTTCTAACATGCATTAAAGCATGATAAGATAACAATTGTCATCCGCGTGCCACCTTGCAGGCCGCCCAGAGCCGCTCCCATGATACCAGAGACAGTTCTCCACGGGTCTTGCATTTCTGCGCATTTGGCAAGCAGAGGCGCTGAGTGCCCTTTTTCCTGGACACTTTTCAAGAACCTTTGTATAGCCAACAGCCTTGGAAGGTAGAGGTAGTGTCTTCCTCCAGAACAAAGGACAGCATGGTTCCTGCCTGTTATAAAAGATTCAGGTTTTCTAAACTCAGGGTTCTTGTCCAGTGTTGTGACCCCCTTCGTGCACATATAAGCAGGTATCTCTGACCCTCTTCATGTTGCCCTGAAGGAATTGGAGCTCAGAAAACTAGAGCAAGAAAATGCTGATACTCTAACTACTGATACTGCTATAAATAATAAAGCCCCTTGTCTCAGACCCTGGAGTCATGTCTTCTTCAGCGTTCATGAAACTGGCAGATTAACTTGTTACCTTGCAACTAGGGCAAAATGTGAGATCCCTTGAATTTCTTGACACGTTGTCCGACACGTGGCTATTGAGCACTGGAAATGTGGCTAGTGTGACTAAGAAAGTGAATTTTTAGTTTTAAATTTTTCCCAGTTTTATTAGGTATAATTGTCAATACAATTGTATATATTTAAAGTGTAGAACATGATGATTTGATCCATGTATACATTGTGAAATGATTGCCACAATCAAGTTAATTAACACATATTTAATTAACTCACAATTACCTTTTTTCTTTCTTTTGTTCTTTTTGTGATAACTCTCAGGAATTACTCTAGGCAAATTTCAAGTATACAATACAGTATTATTAACTATAGTCACCATGCTGTACATTAGATCCTCAGAACTTATTCATCTTATAACTAAAAGTTTGTACACTTTGACCAATGTCTCCCCATTTCCCTCACCCCCGCCCCCTGGCAACCACCATTCTACTCTCTGTTTCTCTGAGTTTGACTTTTTTTTCTTGTTTAAAAATGCCACATAGGCCATACAGAATTTATCTTTCCCTTTCTGTCCTATTTCACTTAGCATAATGCCCTTCAGTTTCATCCATATGATCACAAATGGAAGGATTTCCTTTTATGGCTGAATAATATTCCATTGTGTATTTATACCACATCTTCTTTATCTTTTTTTTCATCCATTGATGGACACATAGGTTGCTTCCATATCTTGGCTATTGTGAGTGATACTGCAATGAAGATGGGAGTGCAGATACATCTTTGAGATACTGATGTCATTTCCTTTGGAGATATACCCAGATGTGGGATTTTTTTAAAATAAATATATTTATTTATTTTTGGCTGTGTTGGGTCTTCGTTGCTGTGCGCGGGCTTTCTCTAGTTGCAGCAAGTGGGGCTACTCTTCGTTGCGGTGTGCGGGCTCAGTAGTTGTGGCTCACAGGCTCAGTAGTTGCAGCGCACGGGCTTTGTTGCTCCGCAGCACGTGGGATCTTCCTGGACCAGGGATCGAACCCGTGTTCCCTGCCGTGGCAGGTGGATTCTGAACCACTGCGCTACCAGGGAAGTCTCGGATTTATTTTTAAATAGCTGCATGGGACTAGGGACTACCATATTGGACCACATAGCTTAGAATGTTAAAGCATCAACTGTCATGACCATTGGTCAAGGATGCTGTTGAGGGAGTTTCTATGTTGAGAGTGAGTTGAGACTTAGGTGATCTCTAAGTTATTTTCAATATTTGAGTTTTGATGATTCTGCAGCTCTAGGAAGAGTGGAATTGTGAAGAGATACCTTTTCTTTTTTATTACATCCAGAGGGGTTTTGTGGTACAGGTGAGAGATGAGAGGAAAGAGAAACTGGGCTGAGTTTGGAGCTTGGGGATGGGGAGATGTTCCTGCTGTAGGATATGTCTTTTGGAAGAGGCTTGGAGGCTAGAGAGAGAAAATATGGCCAGAGAAGATGAGCAGACCAGGGGCCCTTAAAGAATTTATCCAGCCCTGCATGCCTTTCTCCCCTCAGCTTGAGAATACCCGCATCTGCCCCAGGCTGGCTGAAGACTCCCTTGGGCCCTTCTCAGCTCCCCAGGCTCCTGCCCCTCTCACCTCCTGGCTCAGAACAATCTCCCCTTTGATTGCTGGCTCAGGCCTTGCTGACAGGTCAGGTCATATGTACCTAATCAGAAGGAGCTGGGGCCTGATGGATGAGAAATGGGGCTTCCCATTTCAATAAAAGTTTGTGCAGAATATTGGAAACAGCTGTGGGACTTGGCGGGCAGTACCAGAGCCTGTGGGGGACCTGGTGTTTGGAGGAGGAGGGTTGAGATGGGGGAGCACCAGGGCAAAAGTCTAAAGGGTGCTTTGCCACCCAAAGGCTGACAGAGCTAGTGAGCTTAGTTCAACGCCAGCCTGGAATCCTGGACTTTGAGGAGGGTGAGAGTGCTCTGGAACCAGAGGACACAGATCACGGCCAAGCAGATCTGGACTACCCAACAGATATTTATGTACATCCATCGCCATTTATTTCACAAATACCACACTGATTTCTCTGAACGTTGCATTTCTCACATAACCTCATGAAAATCCTTCTAATTTATTTTTTCTTAAATTGTGGTAAAATACACATAACATAAAATTTACCATCTTAAGCATTTCTAAGTGTACCTTTCAATAGTGTTAAGTATTCACATTGCTGCGCATCCGACCTCCAGAACTTTTTCATCTTGCAAAACTGAAACTCTGTACCCCTTAAACAATTGCCCATCCCCGCTTCTACCCCAGCCATGGACAACCACCATCCTTTCTGTTTCTATGAGTGTGACTACTTTAGAGGTATCTAAAGTGGAATCATACAGCATTTGTCTTTGTGTAATTTATTCTTTTGAATAGCTACATAACATTACAGTATATGGATATATGTGTATCACTCAACCATTACTAGTATGGTGGGAAAACCCACCACAAAAAATGCTATAAAGAATTTTTTCTATGCATAGCCTTGCATACTGGAGTTTGCTGGGGTTTTTTTTCCCCCATAGGATAAATTGCCAGACATGACATGACTGGGTCAAAGAGAGGCATATATTTTTAGTTTTTATATATGTGACCAGATCCCTTTCTCAAAAAACCGTGGTAATTCACATACCTGCCAGCTGTGATTAAGAGTGTTTTCTCTCCCACATCTTCCCCAGCCCTTCCCCTTCCCCTTCCTCATTCTTTTTGTTATTCCAATAAATGAAAAGTGATGTCACACTTTAAAAATTTGCATCTTCTTGACTATTAATGATGTTGAGAATCTTTCCATAAATGTACTGACATTTTGTTTTGTCCATTTTCGACTAGGTCATTTCTCTTTCTTATTGTGTGTAGGAACTCTTTGTATATTATAGATGTTAACTCTTTATTGGTGGTAATTGAAATATTTTCTCCAGTCTATAATTTGTCTTTTGACTTTGTATATGTTATCTTTTATCCTTCTAAAATTTAAACATTTAAAATTTTCCTCTATAGCTTCTGGACTTTCTGCTTTATTTAGAAAAATCTCCTCAAACCCTAGATTGTATATATATTCTCCTAATTTTTTCCTCATTAAATTGTTTTAAATATTTAAATTGTTTTAAATATTGTTTAAAATTGTTTAAAATATTTCCTCATGAAATTGTTTAAATATAAAAACCAATATTTAAATTGTTTTAAATGTTTAAATTTAAATACATTTAAATCTTTCATCTATTTGAAACTTGGTTTTCATAACTCATGAGGTAGAGAGCTTAACCTTGTTTTGTTTTTTCAGACAGACAGTTGTGTCTATACAATTTATTAAATAAACTATCCTTTTCCCCTCTGGTTTGAAATACCACCTTTATCATATACTATAATCCATATGTACTGGGATATATTTCTCGACTGGTTTCTATTTCTGTCCCCTGGATCTATTTATCTTGTCCTTTACCTTTAATGTATTATTTGATCACAGAGATTTATAGTTAGTTTTCTTAAGGCCACTTTTACCTAAATATTTCTTCACTGATGTTGTTTTCATCTTTAACATTATACAAATTCCTTCCAGCTGTCAGAGCCTGTGAATGTCAGTAACTCTTCCAGACAAGCCAGAGTAAGTCCAGGGAAGCCCACGTGCCCTTTCAGAAACCAACCAAGGCAGAGGCCAGATAGTGATATTAGATGATCACCTACTATGTGCTCAGCACCACTCTCTCCGCTAAAGCTGGGGCTGGAAGACCACAACTTCCTGCCCCCCAGTGGCTAATACTTTAAGAGTCTTGCTTCTCACCTCCAGACCCATCCTCTGTCCACTGCTTTGCGAAGCTGACCTTGGGCCCTGTGAGCCCCATTTCTGCTTTGCCAACTGTTTCCTCGCAGATTCCCCAGCAGAGTTGCTAAAGGGAGGTTGCAGGATGGAGGAAGAAGGGTGGGCATCTTCCTCGTGTCTGTGTGTTCCCCGTGAGCGTCATCTCAATGACACTTCTTCACCCCAGGCCCACCCTGAAGCTGCAGCTGAATCCAGTTTGCAGTTTTCTCAACACTCGCAGCTTCATCATGCACCACCCACCCCCACGTCCCTGCCCCAGAGACCCCACCCCCAGCTGGCAGGAGCCCCTTCCTCAGAGGTCTGGGCACAAGCCCAGGGGTCCTTGCTTCCTACTCAGAGCCTCCTCCTCAGAGGTCAGGGTCCCAGGCTCTGGGTCCCCCTCCTCGAAATGTCTCAGGTTCAGTGATTCCAGCCTCTTCCTTTGTTTTCCCAGCCCCAGCAGTTGCCACCTCCATGACACCTAAGCATTCTCTTGTGCTACTTAATTAGCAACTTTATACCCAGTTACCAATTCTTTATAGTAAGTTCTCTTCTCAACTGACTGATGGGCCTCTGTCTCCCGTCTGGACCCTGACTGGCACACGTCAGAAAGAACTGAAGTTTTCTGGGGGCCGAGGGCCTGCTTCTCTTGGCCAGCCTGCAGAGAGCTCCCCTGCCTCATCCATTCCCAGAATTATTTGGCTGCCGGTTGCCAAGGAGTTGGCTGACAATTTCCAGTTGCCAAGCCTCCCCCTGGAGCTCTACAGAGACATTCTGGAAACTCCCTCGTCCTTCCAGCTCCCCAGCCAGGGAACTTGGAGAATCAAACCAGGCTGGGGAGCGGGGGATTGGGAAGCGGGGAGGAGGGAGTAGACCAGGCCTGAAGATGGAGGAAGAGGCAAGAGTTTTCCCTGAGCCCTGGCTTCCTCCACAGGCCTCGGTGCCTGGCCTGGCTCCCCCTCGGCCCTGTCCAGACAGACACCCACTGGGTCCAGCCAACGCTGAATTCTCCAACCAGACCCTCAATCACAGAAAGCTGTCCTAACACTGTCGCTCCAGACATGATAGAAGCCCCATCGCCAGCTGGAGCAGGGAAGGGCCTGGAACATCTACAGGGTAGGAACCTCAGCCTTGCCCAAGCTTTCCTCTGGTGGAACGGCATTCAACACGCACTCAAACCTGGTGTCACGGCGCAGGCTCCAGGCTATTTCATAATACAAATAACGGCAACACTAATGAGAATAATAGCAGGGAGGTGGGTGTGAATCTCACTCCACAAACTTATGTGTGCAAGAGTATCTGTTCCTCTATTTCATTAAAATCAAATAAAGTGGACTCCATACTGGAGCCCCTGACCCTCCCAGGGTCCCACCCGAATCCTGGAGGTTTATGAGTTAAAACGGAGAAGCTTCGAACCTCGGGTCCCTTATGGTTGCTGCTGACCTTGTTGCCCGAGCCTCCAGGGGGCTCTACGCTCCTCTGCCCCCTGGGTCATGGGCCTGGCCTTCAGATTCATCCCGTCCCAGGGACCCAGGAACCTCTGACCTGTCCCCAGGTCAGGGAAATCTCCTCCCCTCCACTTTAAGTGCCTCCAAATGCTCTTTCCTTTCTCCTGCCCACCACTTCCACTGAGAACACCTAACACGACTTTTCAACGAGTTTAGGCTTTTACAAAAATAGGGAAATGCTAACTTTGGTGTCAAGCAGGTTTCGCATCTGCCCCGTAAAACTCCCTGAACCAATATGGAACTAAAGACCTGGCTAAAGCTGCTTCATCGATTTTATTTTCACGGAGATATTTTAAAGTAAAGACACCATGACATCTCATCCCTGAATATCTTAGTATTCATTAAAAAAACAAATAGAAACATTGTCTTACATAAACACAAAACTATTATCACACATAACAAAATTAACAACAATTTTCTAATAGTAGCCTCCTTTTATAGAGGAAAAACTGATACTTGGAGTAAGTCACTTGTTTGCTGTCACCTAGCTAGTGGATGATGGAGCCAGGATCCGAACGCCGATCTGATTCCAAGATCTGCTCTCGTTCCACCCCCTACTTCTGTACAGTGGTTTTTATGCTTTTTGCAGACCTCTCCTACTTCACCACGCAGCCAGCTCTTACAGCAGCTCAGAGGAGCGGCTGGTGGGCATTACGACCACATTGTTCATCCATCAGGAAACGGAGGCCCGGAGAAACGGGGTGTCCTGCCCACAGCGGCCCAGGAAGGGCACCGAGAGTGGTCGAGCGGATGGAAGGAGGGCTCGCTACCAGGCAGAGCTGGCGCAGACACGAGGCCCCGAGGGGGCTCTACTTCTCCCGCCTCCGCCTCCCTCTCTTCCCCCCTCCATCTAGGGCCCCATTCATTTCCTCTCCGGTCTCCAAGGAGCAGTGTACAAAGCGACTAAGCCGCGACCCCTGCCGGACCCTCTGTCCCTCCTGCCCCCCCACCGCCCCCCCACCCCCCATCAGCTGTGAACACAGCGGGAGCCGTGTGGACTGCCGAGCCTCTGGCCCATTTCCTCTCCAGCCCTCAGCTCGTCTCCCGCTGGGGCCCCCAGGGGGAGCCTACGGTTGGCCTCCAACAAGGCCCACGTGGACACACATGGAAAAGCCATTTATTTCCAGGATCCTCTTCTTCCTCTGCTCCAGCCCAGCTGTCCCCATCCTTCCACATTCTGCTCTCCCCAAGGCCTGGGGGTTCAGAATCAGGCCTGCAGGTTGGCTCAGAGAAGCAGAGATGTGAGTGCAAGACTGGAAGGGGCCGGGAATGAGAATCCCCTGGCCCCGGGTTTAACAAGGGTCACAGTCTGGCGCGACGCTGCCCATAGTGCTGTGGAGGTTCCTGGAAAGTGAGGCAGTGGCCGGGAACCTGGACAGTTGCTGCAGCCACAGCACTCCCTCGTCCAAGGATCGGGGAGCCCCACGGAGCTGCTGCGTCCTCTCAGAGCGCTGAGTTCTGTCCAGCCTTGCTCATGGGCCTGGGTGAGGGCCCAGCAAAGCAGTGGAGTCAACCTGCCCTGGTACATGGTGGCCAGGAAATAAATGTTTACCAGACTGATAAACAAAACCCTAACAGTACGTAGCTGAGAAAGATTTTGAGTCTTCTTGTCAGAGAGAAGGAACTTAGCGGTTCCACGGACCCCTGGCCAGCTCAGAGGTGGCACAGCTACAGGTGGGTGGGGACAGAATGGAAGAGGCCCAAAGGTAGGGAGCCAAGTGGGGCGTGGGGAATGAAGCCGTCGGGGGAAAGAGCGGAGAGAATTTGAGCACGTTCGCAAAATGTGGACAGCAGTGCTGTCTCCTGGGGGGTGGAAAACACATGGCACATCCAGCACACGCCTGGCAATGGTTGGGAACTCAGATTACCATCCAGGTAGAGAAGAGGAGGGCTGGACATGCTGTTTCAAATATTGGATGACTTTCATTTGGAAGAAGAATTTGAATAGTTTTGCAAAGTTTCATGGGAGGAACTCAACCCCTAGGATAGATGTGTCAGAAAAGCAGATTCCAGTTCAACCTAAACACAAAGAGGGCAAGAATGAGCATTGACTGAACGTGCACTGTGAACCATGGGCTTACGAGGTGCTGGAGGTGTAAGGCTGCATCCTCTCTCTCCAATACCCTGAAGAGGTAGTTGTTATTATGCTTGTTTTAAAGATGAGGACGATGAGGCTCAGAGCAGGCAGACCCGGAGCTGGTCTCCATTCCAGCTCCAGGGCCCTGACTTTGCAGGCCAGATCTAGCTAGGAGCTTGAAAGCTGGTGCACCGACTCTGTGCTGGGCGCTATTCGTGCGTGCGTGCGTGTGTGTGTGTGTGTGTGTGTGTGTGTGTGTGTGAATTTTATCAATCATATGTAATAGAATATTTTAAAAAAGAATGTACAGCTTGTAAACTGTAACCCCTACCCAAGACAAGAAATAGAACATTATGAGCACCCAAGAAGCCCCCAATGCTAGTGTGAGTTTTTTGTTTAATATTCACAATAATCTTTACCAGAAAGGAGGTGCTATTATCCCCATTAATCTGTGAAGAAACTAAAGCTCAGAGAGGCTCAGAAATGTCCTAAAGTTTCAGGGATCATCAGCCAAATCCAAACTCTGGAGTACGTTTGAGTCCAGAGCTCCTGGCAACACTCCACCAGCTTGTCCCCACGAAACCTGAGGAAAACACGAGAGGGGACGAAGGGCATTTAGAGGCTTGTCTGAACCTCCTGATCCCCATGGTCTGGAGGGCTGCACACGGGGGTCCTGCACTGGGCAGGTGGTTGGACTTGATGAGGTTGGGGCCTTTTTCACCTCCATGCTCAGCTCTCTAATTTCATAATATCATTAAAATCAAAGTTCAGAGAGCACAGGGTCCTCCCCCAGGTCTGCCCCAGCCTGGTCTTGCCCTGCACTACTCTGCATTATGGATGGAGTGAATCATCTGGTACATAATTCACCCGTAATTGGGACAGTGAGGGTAAGAGGTGATCAGGGGTGGAGGTGTCGGGAGGGCCCAGGTTGGCAACCTGAGCCAGACCCCCCATTCTTCCAGGGCTGGGCTTCCAGGGAGCCCAAGAGCCAGGCAGGAACCTCGAAGGGGGCAGCCACCCAGCGAGATGGGGCCATGGTGGGTCAGAGGGTCCTGAGCAGACAACTTAGCCTCCTGCAGCTGGCACCTCTCTGCCTTCTGCATCCAGGGACCTCAGGTAAGTGATGCTCAGGCCACTCTGTGCCAGTGGGTAGGCAGGGCCAGGGCACAGACAGCACTCTGCTTTACCTTAAGAAGCCATAAGAGCTTATGCTGAGGGCCGCTGTCAGGGTGTAAGCATGGAGTCACATGGTCAGATCTGGGTTTCAGAAAGTTCCTTCCAAAGCTGACAGTTTTCAGGGAGCTGGGAACAGTGGGGAGACCTTTGCAATAGTCTAAGTGGGAGATGCTGGTAGCGTGGCCCAAAGCAGGGTCCATGAGGTTGGAAAGAACCAGTTTCTGGCTTACATGTCTTTCTTTTTTCTTTCTTTCTTTTTTTCAGCTGTGCCCTGTGGCATGTGGGAGCTTAGTTCCCCGACCAGGGATCGAACCCGCGTTCCCTGCAGTGGTAGCTCGGAGTCTTAACCACTGAACCGCCAGGGAAGTCCCTACATGTCGTTCTTCTTGATCAGTTGAACATCAGAATCTTGCCTTTGATCCCTTCCCTCCAACTCCATGCTGGTCTCCTCTTCTTCTCTCTCTGGGGAAGCTGCGGGGACGGCATCTGGGAGAATCTGAAGTTGGGAGTTAGACCAGGGCTCCAATCCCAGCTCCTCCACCTAGTGTGTGGTTTTAGATGAAGTGATTTCATGTTACAGAGTCCGGAGGGATGTTATTGTCATTACAGTTAAGATCAGTAGGTGATGCAGGGGAAGAGTCCAGTGCAGGGCATGGCACAGGGGGGCACTCAGTCAACGGAAGCTAGCGTGAATGAGCCCTGTGGCTCGGTTGTCCTCCGACGCACTTATTTTCTTACGTTTGCTGAGGCTCTTTACAGTATGCTGACCACAAGGGACAGAAGAACAGGGCGCTCCGGCAGGTCCTGGGGTTCCATGCTGGGCCCCGAGCAGGAAAGAACGCCTGCTGGCCTGCCTTACCCATGATGACTGTTTCCTGCCTGACTCCCTGGGAGACTGGAAGCTCCATGAGGGCGGGGATGAGTGGCTCATTTGTCACTGTAGCCTGTGCCTGGCCTGGAGCAGGTGCTCCATAATTAACAGTTGACGGATGGATGCTCGATGTGCTGACGGCAGGCTGGGGTTGTCTTCCTTTTGCTGCAGTGGGTCTGGAATCCCCCTGGGATCCTTACTCAGAGATCTCTGGGGCCTGAACTGCCATTGGTCACGTACATCTCCTGAGTCTCGGGAGACGTTGTCTGGCTGATCATCAGATTGACTTCTGGATGCTTGTTAAAATACAGATCCCTGGGCCCTGACCCCTCCCCGCCACAACCCAGGGGATTCTGACTCAGTAGTCTGGGATGAAGCCCAGGAATCTATACTTTTATCAAGCTTTCCAAAAGGTCTGATGGGAACCTCTGCTCCAGTGTCCCACCCCACCCACTTCTACAGCACAGCCCGACAGGAAGCTCTGTGGGCTCCCTCAGAAACTGTCTCTTGTCCACCAACTCCAAAAGGGCTTATGCTGCCTTATCAAACCCTGCCCAGCCAGCCCACCCTACAGACCGGTAACAGAGATTCTGGGCGAGGACGGGGAGCAGGGGACCCCAGAACTGCCCAGACAGGCTGCGTTGCCTCTGTCTCCAGGGCAGCCCCAGGTGACCCCAGGAGTACCAGAGGAGGCCCCCTCCATCCAAGGAGTGCAGGGAGGCTCCGGGGAGCTGGCCTGTGGCTCCCAGCCTGCCCCCCTGGTGGTCTTCTGGAGCTTCGCCTCCCTGGGCCCACTGATTCCACAGCTTGTGGCCGTCACCAACAGAGCAGAGCCTAAGGTGGAGGCCGGGGCGTTGGCTCTGGGGGCCGTGAGTCTGCAGAACAGCAGCCTGGTTCTAGGGGAGGTGGGAAGGGGGCCCACGGCCACTTCCTGTGCCAGGCCTGACACGAGGCTGGAGGCCAGCTCCACACCACCTACTCCTCCCTCGTTCTGGCCATGCTGAGTGAGCGGCTTGGCCAGGGACCCAGGCTGGCTTGAGCTGCATTGCATGGGGCTTTGCATCTATTTGCATGTGTTTCCCATTGTGTTCTGCTGGGCTTGGGTTCTACGGGGCCCTCCTCCAGGTAGTGGGGAAACCTGGGACCGTGAGGAGGGGATGCTCAGGGCCCAGTGGGTAGGCCGAACCCTGCCAGCAAGCGCTGGGCTGCTGGACACAGCTGGGCATGACCCAGGTCTGTGATAACAAACACAGGGCCTCTCCTTCCTTTGGCCAGTGCCCGTATCAAAGCCTCAGGTGCAGCTGAGTGACCTGTCCCCAGTGGAGGGGACCTCTGTGGTGGCCACATGTGGGAGGTCACAGAGCCCGTGACCTTTGCCTGGTAGCATCAGGCACCCGAGGCCCTGGAGAGGCCCTGGTAGGGCTCACAAAACATCTGATCCAGCTGGACCCAGTCAATCGGACACACCTGGGCTGGTACGTGTGCATTGCCCACAACGCCGTCAACTGGCTGAGCAGTGATGGAGACTTCCTGGATATCATCTGTGAGTCTGAATGGTCTTGGGGGAGGGGTCAGGGCTTGCACCCACCTACCCACCTAGGCTTGGCCTCTTGACACATCTCAGGGCCCCTAGGAGTACCCTAGCCCTCCAAGAGGCTCCAATAGGCAGGAGCTCAAGGCATTGTACCCATTGGTGCCAAATATGGCTCTAGTACAAGGGGTTTTCACCTTTTCAAGGTCATGGGCCCCTCTTACCAGGAAAATGTGCATACGTTCATAGTCACAATTTTACCCATAATTTCAGGGGTGGCTCAGAAAGTCTACCTTTGACCGACTGAACCCTGAAGAAACAGGGAGGGGGGCCACAGTGGGAAGAGAGGGTGACAATTTGGTGCTAAGTCTGAGGCTGAGAAGCTGAAGTTAGAAATCAGAAGCTTCTGTTGAAAGCAAGCACGCATAGCAAACAAAGGATTACTTTTCAGAAGACAGAAAGATCTCCAAAACAACCAGTGAGGAAGAAGCAGCAATCCATACAAAAGTGGACAAAAGACTAGAATAGTTATTTCAGTGAAGAGAACCCATGAAGCTAATTAACTTCTAAAAATTTTTTCAAAAAAATTTTTAAATTTAAAAATGAAATCAGTGGTTCATGTGAAAGATGAAGATTAGCATAGTCTAGAGCTGCACTGTCCAGTAGGGTAGCCACTTGCGTGACTTAGATCATCTGGGACGTGGCTGAACCTAACTGAGTTGTGCTCTGAGTATAAAATGAGCACTAGAGGGCTTCCCTGGTGGCTCAGTGGTTGGGAGTCCGCCTGCCGATGCGGGGGACGCGGCTTCGTGCCCCGGTCCGGGAGGATCCCACATGCCGCGGAGCGGCTGGGCCCGTGAGCCATGGCCGCTGAGCCTGCGCGTCCGGAGCCTGTGCTCCGCGGCGGGAGAGGCCACAACAGGGAGAGGCCCGCGTACCGCAAAAAAAAAAAAAAAAAAAAAAAAAATGCACACTTGATTTTGAAGACTTAATCTAATATATATATATGGGCTCATCAATACTTTTTATATTGATTGTACCTTGAAACTATCATATTCTGCATGTGTTTGGTTCAACCAAAAATATTATTAAAATGGTTAAAACCTATTGGTGTTTTTTTGCTTGGTTGGGTTTGGTTATTTTTCCTTTTTGAGATTTGGAAAATTTAACACATCTGTGGCACACGTCTACCTATTGGACAGTGCTGGTCTAGAGGATTTAAGGAGCTAGGGCTCTGCCTAACGATGTCCACTAACGATGGTGGTCTGTGCAAACTGTGAACTGAGGACTGTGGAGGAGACAGGTGAGCAGTTCTTGGGAAAGACGTAGGAGCAGAAGGAAGCAGGCAGAGGGTTCAGTCCTCTGTGTGAGTCAGGGAGAGGGGGGCACAGGAGACAGGGGAAGGCGGTGACCCAAAGATGTGAGGAGGGCTGGCTGCTGGGAGCATGCTCAGGGCATCTTCCCACCCCGTTTTCCTCCCTCTCCGGTCTAAAGGGACCAACTGCCCCAGTCCCAAGAAACCTCTCAATCCCAGACAAATGGGAAGGACTGGGGGCCCTGCCTCTTTTCTGGGTAGCCAGCTCTTGCCCATCCCCCTACCCCAACTCAGCCACTAGTCCCTCAGGGAAGCCCTCACGGTCACACCTGCCCTCCCGAGCTCCCCCAGCCTGGGGTGCTCCCCTCCACAGACTCTGATCGCCTACATTGGACTGTGCCGTTGGTCCCTGCACCCTGAGTTCCTGGGGACCTTCGCACAGTTCTCGACACAGTTGGTACATAATACACGCTCACTGGATGGTGAGTGAATTCAGCAAAGGCTATATGAGCGAAAGAAGGAATGAAGGCTGGGAGGTGTGACAAGCCTTCCTTGCCCTCCAGATGGTCCAGACAATCCTGTGAGCCCCGTGGAGCCGCTGGGCTTCAGTGAGGAGGGGTTTGGGGCCAGTGAAATGGAAGAGGTGACCCTGAGCTGCCTGGCTGCAGCCAGCGCCCCCAGCCGCTATGTGTGGCTCCGTGACCACACTCAGGGCCATGCTGGACCCACCTACATCGTCGTCAGTGCCGGCTGTGTCCACACAGGCCTCTACACCTGCTTGGCCCGCGGCAGCTGCCCGGACACCCGCGCACAGAGCAGCGGCCAGCACACCATCTACTGTGAGTGTGTGCCGAGGGGCCGCTCACGGCTGGAGCCCCCAGGGTCCCGTGCTCTGGCAGAGTCCAGGGGCCCTGGTGTGCAAGGTGAGGGAGGTCTGGGGAACTGGATGGAGCCTCAGAGCGGGGGTCAGGGGGTGGGGGGAGAGGCTAGGAAAACCGTGGGAAGGGGCAGGGAGAGGGGAAGACCCTATATAGACCCCTCCCCGAGGGATGCTTCCCATGGCCCTGGGGGCTGGACGGAGGCCAGAGAAGGGTAATGCCAGTGAGGCAAAGTGGCTGGGGCAGAGCAGAGGACGGGAGATGGGAGACTTCCCAGTGGGGCCTCCAGGGGGGCCTCTGGGATTCCTCAGGGGCTCTGAACACCTGCCCCTCCCCCAGCCCCTGCCTTTGACCGGAGGGCTCAGCCTTTTCCTCACCAGCCCCTCAGAGGGATCACTCTTTCCCCGCTCACCCATTTCTCCCTACTTCCTTTACCCTTGACACCTCCGGCCTCCAGGCTCCCAGCCGGGCCCCGGGAATGCGGTGCACTGCCTTGGGGCCTGCTTCCCCACCAGATGCCCCTGAGGGGCAGCCCTCCTGTACTGTACTCCCCACCCTTGGGGCACTGACTCTGGTCTGCGCCTGGCCTGCGGGGCTTCCGGCTGCCCAGCTGCAGTGGGACTGGCCCTGCTGCCCTCAGCAATGTCGCCTGGAGTCACGCAGCCACCCAGCTCCCCAGCAGCAGTCTCTTCACCTGCACCAGCCTCGGCTCTGCCTGCCCTCTGCGGATCACGCCGTGGGAGTGCACGCAGGAAACAGCAGGGCTCTGCCATTCCAGGCAGAGGGGTGAGCAGGGGCCAGAGCAGTGGGACCCTGGGATGCTGGGAGGGACTCCAGACCACGAGCTCCAGGACTTGCCGTGTAATGAGGAGGTGACAGCACTTGCTCAGTCCCCACCTCCCAGCTTTTCTCTCCTCTCTAGCCCTGGTCTCCACCCACACTGTGCCCTGTCCTCCTCAGTCCGGGCTTAGAGCCCTGCGACACCCTCCTTACCAGCTCCCAGCCTCCAGGGAGGCACTCATCGACCTTACACTTTACTTCTACTGCTCTATTATTGCATGTTGGTCTTGAAATATGCCTTTAGCTTTCTCTCTGCCTTGGAAACTCCTACCCATCTACCAAGACCAAGTTTACATGTCATCCTGTCTTCAAAGTCCTCCTCCCTGAAGCCCCAGAGACTTTGTCTTTCTACCTATACTCTAGCACTCACCAGATTGTATTGCAATTGTTTGCTTAGCATCTGTTCCCACTATTTCCCTGGCGCATGGTCGGCCCTCGATAAATGGCGAATGAATGAATGATTGAGTGACTGTGTACATGGAGGAATGAGTGAGTGAAACACTAAATGAAGGAGGGAAGGACGGGTAGGCCTGCCAGCCATTCCTCCTCCTGTAGGGCCATGCCGAGCCGTTGTTCCCTACCTAGGGGAGCCCCCCCGGGGCCCCACCTGCTGGACCATGGCCACAATCAGAGACCAGTTCATCATGCTGAGCTGTGAGTGGCCTGGAGGTGAGCCCCCTGCTGTGCCGAGCTGGTCTGATGGACGGCAGCCGACCCCGGGCACCAGCGGCTGCTCCTCGCTGGCCGTCCACCTCCTCCAGGACGAGGACGACCTGGCTGGCAGGGAGTTCACGTGCCTGGACACTCACCCACTCAGGGTCCCCGACGCCCTCTGCCGGCTCCAGCTAGGTGAGTCGGGGCTGGAGACTCGGTTCTGGGGCGGGGTGGGAGCAGCAGCCCTTTGGAATCAGGATGAGGGGCTCTGGGGGCAGCTGCGCTGGAATGCAAAGTAAGTCAAGACACTGTGTCACCTCACCTCCCAGGGACTCAAATGTTTTGATCCATACAATCAGGGGGCTTGGTCTAGGTCTGTGTTGTCCAATAAAAATATAATGTGAACCATATATATATATATATATACAATTTAAAATTTTCTAGTAGCCACACTTAAAAAAGTAGAAAGAAACAGTGAAACATTTTATTTAGCTTGATATATCCAATATATTTTCATTTCAACATGTAATAATAAAATTATTAATGAGATATTTTACATTCTTTTTTTTTCATGCCGTCTTCAAAATCTGGTGTGTGTATTTATAGTGACAGCACATCTCAATGTGGACTGGCCACATTTCAAGTGCTAAATAGGCACATGTGTGTTTGGAGGGGGGAGCAATTACTGGACAGCACCATCTAGAAAATGAGGGATTCTGTCACCCTCATTTGCATCAATTTGCATGAGAGATGCCTGACTATATTCTTGACTTGCATTAATGTTTCAGGTGCCAGAGGTCTCTCTCTGCCTCTTCCACTCCCTCTATTCGTTTTTGGTCTGATTTCCTTCTCTGTCTTTGTCTGGCCCTGGCAGTCCTACTTATTGCCAACTCAAGAAAAAAAGAATTAAATATTGAAGAAAAAATTTCAGAAAAGCAAGCAGCAGAGCTGCCACATAGAACAATTCTCACAAAATGATTCATATCTTGGTCTCCAAACGTTGGGTGACTAGCATGTCTTCAGGGAGGTCCACCACTCAAAATATTTCCTTCCCTTCTTACTCAGTCTCAGGACTGGAAATTCCGTCATAGGAGATTCACGGACACCTGAAACCCTGGGTCCCTAAGAGTCAGTCCATAAAAACTGAGCACCTGCTGTGTATGGGCCCTGTCCTGTGCCCTGGTGGAGAGGCTGTGGGCCTTTAGGGGGAAGGAGGCCCTTTGCCATGTGCTAGGAGGAGGTGCTTAATGCAGACGTGAATAGGGCAGGGGCCCCACCTGTAGGATCTGCTCCGGGGTCGGGTGGGAGAGGAGCATCGAGGAACACAGCTGTTATCAGTAAAGCCTGGAGCAGATGGTGACAGGAATTCGGCATAGAATAAGAGCCTGTAAGAGGAGGCAGACCGGGCCATGACAGGCTCCACTGTCAACCCCGCAGGCCCCGTCTCCCCTGTCCCCCACCATCCCCTCCACTGCTGGCCAGCACCTCACCTCCAAGCCTCTCCACTAGCCCAGACACAGGGGGCACCTTCTAGCCTTACCCTCTCTGTCCCTGTGGAAGCCCCACAGCTGGCAGTGGCTGAGCCCTGGGTGTCAGTGCTGGAGGTGGGGAGACGCCTGGCTGGGATGTGCCCTCCTGGGGGGCACGCCACCTGCCCAGCCCCTCTGGCTGGGACCCCAGCAACGGCCCGTGGAGCCAGGCACTTCGGGGTTCATGCTGCACCCTGAGGGTGCCCAGCTGCGCCTGAGCTTCCGGGATGCCCACCCAGCATGCCACAGTGGCACCTACCAGTGCAAGGCCCGAACGGCCTTGGGTAACAGCAGTCAGAGCATCCTGCTATAGGTGCTGAGCGAGTGAGGGGTGGCGTGTGTGTGGGGAGGGGGCGGGGAACCTCCAGCCATTGCCCTTTAGGTGGAGAGGTACAGGGATTCCCTGCTCCAGAGCTGGGAGGCGTTATCTTTCTCACACCCAGGGCCTCAAAAAGCACAAGCCCCACTGAACGGGAATCGGATGCACTCGAGTTCAGGCAAACAGAACTCCACGCAGTCAGGGTAATCTCCTGTTCCTCCATTTATAGAGGAGGAAATCGAGGCCAGTGTGTAAGGCTAGGGTAACACAGACTAAAACTACACGGAAGTGGTCAACGCTACAACCCCGATCCGCACGTCACCAGCTTTTCTCAACAAAACCGTAATAAGCATGCGCACGCGCAGATGGTTGTTGGTAGGCGCGCACGCGCCTGTGTGTCCCCACCCTCGCCCCAGGCTATCCAGCTACGCCCAACGTCACCTCACCGTCAGCCGCCTGACCTACGGGAGACGCCAGAGCGAGGTGCAGCTGCCATGGGCCGTCCGAGGCCCGGGGGCACGCAGAGCATCTCTTTCCTGGGGCTTGGGAGACCGCAGCTGGTGATATCGAGCTGGAGAGCAGGGGCCGGCAGCCGGGGGGGCTTGGACCCGGGGGTCCTCTATGCCTTCCACGTCCTGGCTCTGAATCACCGCACAGCTGGACACCCCTCTGAGGTGAGGACACCAGGTGGCGTAAGGCTAGCGCCGTGGAGCGACCCAGCTTTGCTCCACCGAACCGAACCCGGGGGGCATCTGCCTGTTCCCACGGCATCCCCGACTCTGTCCCTTCGCTTCCTTCCTCCTGAGTCCCTCCACCCCCAGCCTCTGTCCTCTTCTGCACCCTCCCCTCAGGTGACCCCCACTGCTGTCTCTCCCCTCCGTCCCCCCCCGGGGAGGTTCTGGAGGCCCAGGCCTAGGGGGGGGAGCCACAGTCCGCTTGAATCAGAAGAAATAGGGAAAGGGGAGGTGCAGGTGCTGGTGATTAAATAAGGATGGGGGCCCGACTCTGCGCCACAACCTCACCTCCTGGGACACAGGTGGGCTCTTGGCTTCCTGCGGCTCTTTCTCCATCCTGGGAATTCCTTACGTTAAGCCATCCTTTCCTTCAGCCCCAGGCTGCCGAGTTAACTGGCCTGCTGCCTCCCGTGCCAGATTTAGGGGACTTGGCTGGGGACTCAAAACCTTAAGAATACAGGCACGCGGAGCATCTCTTTCCTGGGGAGAGACCTGGTCTCCAGGTTCTCTGTGTCAAGGCTTGCTCTTGAGCACCCATCTCAGGTGGAGGGGGAACTGGATGAGCAGGGCACAGCCTGCTTGGTACCCTATAAGCCACTGTTGCCAAATTCAGCGGCGGCTCTAAACCTATCCCGTGCAACCCCTCCTAGCGGACCCCCCCCCCTTCAGCGCCTATCCTGCAGTGCTGGATGCGGCAGGCACAGGAATGGTAGTGGCAACGGTGACCTCTCTGCTGGTGTTCCAGTATGCTGCCCGGCACCTGGACACCTTCCCCTGTGAGTGGGAAGCTCAAGGGCAGGGTTGCTTGACCCTGTAAGGTGGCCCCATAAGATGTAGACTCCCCTGGGCAAGGAATCTAGACTCTTCCTTAGTTGTGACCTCTCCCCAATGCTAGATGTCCACCAGGGCTCCAACCCCCAACCTCGGGCATCTAGGGCCACCCCCTTCTGGGTTCCTGAGTCTCAGGGAAGGGAGGGTTATTCTCCCGAGACCTGTGCTGGTTGCTCAAGAAACGCACCTCTTCCTTCTCTTCCTACCGGCCTTGGGCGGTTGCTTGTTCCCAGGTGAGTATGGAAGCCCAGTCATTCTGGAGGTCGGGAATGCTGGGAGAGTGTAATTGTCACTAACTTTACTCTCACACTTCACCCTCAGGGAGCAAAGTCACCAATATCGGGGTTCAAGAGGTGGCCCCGAGGCAATGACAGGTAAGCTTGATTTTACCCCCAAAGCCAGGAAACAGTCCTGAGTTTCATGCATGATGCTGCCTCTCTTGTCCTCTGGGAACAATCTGGGGCACCCCCAGGGCATCTCTCTCTCCTTTGCTTGTGTCTGTTCTTTGTAGGCACTGAACCACCACCCACCACCCCAGGTTTGCATCCTGCACAAGAATTCACGGAGGTTCCAGTAAATGTCACCATCACAGTGACTGCCACACCATGAGGCCTCAAGGGGAAGGTGCCAACACGCTTAGGGGAGAAGGTGGGGATGGGAACATGCCCTCGGTCACACTGAGTGTTAAAGCCAAGGTAGCTAAGACCCCAGCTACCCCTTCCCACTGAATATCCGGCTTTTACAACCAGCACGAGGCTCAACTGCAGGGCCTCTAAATGACTTGATTATGAGACAAGTCCTGGCCCAGCTTGTGGAAGACAGAGGTGGAAAGACGAGGAAGACACACGATGGGGGAGAAGACCAACCGGCTGTCCCAGGGCAAGTGAGAACCACGTTGCCGGGAACAGTGTCTGGTGCCGTAGGAGCGAGCTGCCCGCTTCCACACCAAGTCCGTGAACTGAGAAATCCCTCGACAAATCACACGTGATGCTCTCCCCGCCAGTGGAGGATTATTCCGATTGCAGCTCCCACAGGGAAAGGCTGACCTGGCTTCAGCTGGGCCCAGGTTTCCCTACTGGGAGGAAGCTAGGAGATGGGAAGCAAGATCTGCAGGCGTGTGTGCCCTCATTCGACTCTAGCAAGAGATGTGCTCTTCTAGTTCTTTCCACATCCCAAGTTCCTTCCTCAAGAACACGAGCTTCTACTGTAGGACCAGCTGAATCAGGGCTGGTAGCAGAGCCAGGTGCCCAGGGCCTTTGTCTCCCTTTCACCTTTCACGTAGGAATAGCACCGAGCCTGTCGTGGTCAAAGGGCCTCACAGTTGCTAGACCCCGGAGTCCGTGCCAACAAGACAGGATAGGGTTCTCGCCACCAGGCTTGGGGAGCTGGCTGAGAGGGGACCCGGGCAAGCCAAAGTCACACTCTGTCAGCCGCCAGCATGACTCACTGACTCCAAGCGTGTGTGTCTGACATCTGGGTGAAACACAAATGCATGCTTGTTCCACCGCCTGGAAGAGTCAGCAGAGCTGCCTCCGCGGGGGACTCAGATGAGAAGAAACAGCGAGAGAGCCAAGGGATGATCCTGCCAGGAATCAGGAAAGTGGCGCCTGAGAGGAGACGGAAAACTGACAGAAACTAAGTTCTCCTTAGGTTCTCACAGAGTCAGACTTTATTAGAAGAGAGGTTTCAAGTTCCCTCACAGCTCTCAGGACGGGGGCTGAGGTTCAAGGAAGGCTCTTTTAAATCTGGGGAATACAACAGAACGAGGCGACCCCACCCCATGCAAAAGTCTCTCTTGGCTTTCTGGTCTAAGCAGCCCAGACACTTTTGAGTTTTTCAGGACAGTAAAGCAAAGCTGCTGCTTTTTTTTTTTTTTTTTTTTTTGCGGTACGCGGGCCTCTCACTGTTGTGGCCTCTCCCGCTGCGGGGCACAGGCTCCGGGCGCGC
>NC_041229.1:7883852-7965054 GCF_002837175.3 Physeter macrocephalus | reverse complement strand
CGTCCCCTGCATCGGCAGGCGGACTCTCAACCACTGCGCCACCAGGGAAGCCCAAAGCTGTTTCTTGAGCCTAAATTTCTACCCTGGGGTTCATAGGGACATGGCTCTAGGTAAACGGTAAAAATAGGTGAGGTCTCAGAAGGGACCCCTCTTCCTCACTCTCCTGCCGCTTCTCTCCTGCTTCTTGCTTCCTTCCAAAGAAATACTGAGTTCCCCTAAGGGAGTCTGCCTGCTTCGACAGAGCTCCTTGGTGCACGTATTTTCCCAGCTTCGCATAAAATACCTGTCCTGGATCTTTTAGGGCCTGGATCTCTGCAGTCAGAACAGAATGGGTTAACGCACTGGGGTCTGGGATGTGCATAGGGGATTTTCAGGGGAGGACAGGGGTCCAAAAAATGTCAGAGTGAGATGTACACCCACCCCAATCACAGGCTATAAGCAGCTTTACACAAACAGGGAGCAGTCAGAGGATCCCCATCTTCACATGCTACTCTACATGAAAGCAGCATTCTCTTTTAATATAAAATCAAATCAACAAAATAAAACCTGTCAAAGCTACATCATTTAAAATATGTACAAATTCAAACATTACCACTTTAAGGAAAATAAAACATACTTTTCAATATGATACAAAAACATGCATCTTAGAAGTCATTGCTTTAAAAGAGAGCAACACAGATGAAATTCCGTTATAAAGTTAACTTCTTGGCAGTACTGTAGCTGGAATGAGATTTGCATCACAATCAGCTTAGTAAGGATGTATTGGTCCTTGAGGACTCATTCAACAAAAACAAAACCCAGAAAGAGATGCTTTTTCTAAAGACCACTTCAAAAGGTTGAAGACATTGCCATTTCACTTACATCTTGTAGAGCACCCATCACCAGACGATCAGTGCATAACCAAAAGAAGGAAAAAAAGGAGCTAGTGAAATTATATAGTAGGAGTGGGGGGAGTTTTATGCTAAAACAAAGACTCACAGCGAATTCTAAGAGGAGAAGGAACACGAAGAGGCCTGACGGATTACAGGATCACTATTACGCTGAGAGAAGGTCAAATTCCCGTGCGGGGATGGTAGGTGTGGGGGGGGGTGCGCGGGTCATGGAGAGAAATGAGGGCTCCGGGAAGACCAGGCAATAAGCAGGCAATAAGCTCAGAGCTCTGCCTATGGAGGACGGAGGCAGCTTCTCTCGTTGTGGAGTTAGAGCATCCTAGGAATCCCATGGCGGGGCGGACCAGGGTTTACAGAACTGGACCAGTTGCATCGGGAGAGTAAACCACAATGCTTTCGGAAAGCAGTATGGAAAAACGGAAGGAGCTCAGATTACAGCTCCAGATAAGTTCAAATGCAGGCTCTGTGGCTCACCTGTGTGACCTGGGGACTTTACCAGCTACTTTGTAGATGTGTCTTAACAGTAAGATTTGAGATAGCAGTAACAAGCACCAGCACAGTGCCTGGTACACAGCGGTTACTTCACAAATGTTAGAGCCATCGCCCACGCTGTACTTTCCTACATTAGGTAGGACTGTTTTGGGTGACTGTGCAGGGCTAAAAGTTCAGAACAACTCATGGTTACAGAGCACTCATAACTCCTAAACATGAAGGCAATTATATATATATTTATATTTATATATCTCAATATATAAAGGCATTTTTTTATAAATAAAATACAATAAAAGGGATAACACTTAAAACAGCGTTACTAATAATATAAATAAAGCAGTCCACAATGAGATTGCCCTAAAGGTAAAGTTGCTTTCTCTTCCTAGTGGACAAATCCCATATTCAAAGTCAATCATCTTTAAAAGCAGTTTATGACCTAAGGCTCATGCTAATACACCTCTGTTTCCTGAATCAAAATGACTGACTGCCTACGAACATTTACTCCCCAGTTTTCTAAAACTCCCTTTGTGACTGTATTGCCGTAACTTGACTGGCAAACACAGGGTATATCTTTATATTCTGTGTGCTAGGACTTTGTCCTCTGCTAGCCACAGAAGTAAGGGACACAGCTATCCCCCTCCAAAGCTAACTGCATCTAAGCAACATGAAGAATAAATCCAGTATACTACAGGCATGGACGTCCGGAATGGAGAACTTGACTCTGCAGCATCCCTGATAGATACCCGACTATGAAATCATATCTACTACATTCTACTCAAAGTAATCCTTGCATAGTGACCCAGCTCACAAGGCACATTCCACTAACAACAGTTCTATTTATAAAGTATATAGACATATGTAAGGGGATATTGATGCATTTATATAGAAAGTCGATTAGTACAGTATTCTAGTCTATTTCACTGCAATTGTTGGGAAACTGTAAAGTTTTTCCACTTATGCTGGAATTGCTTGACTCTTAGGGAGAATCTGTTTCCTTCCCCAAAGGGATGCACAGTCCAGAAAAGAGCAGTGATCCATAAAGCTTGACTCAGCTATTAAATACACTTAGAGTGTTGTTTTGTTTTGTTTTAGATGTGGAGAAGAAAAGCCTTCCAAGGGCAGCTGCAAATGTCCTTGTCACTCAGAGGCAGCAATCATCGTGATTTATGAGCTCTGCTAAGCAAAGCTTTAGGTGCCTGTTACAATGATGACATTCAGAAGAAACGTCTGGAAACTTCAGACCTCCAGATTCTTTTCTGCCACTCCCATCTTCCAGGTATTGCCCAAGCTGGAAATCAGAAAATATCGATTTTCAGGGGCTGTGGTACCATGACACATCCTATACTAATGGGAGAGCTTCTGCCGAGATAGTCCCCCTAGAACCTTCCCTTTTTTCTTAAAATGCAGATCTTTCTCTTCCAGTCACTACTTGAAAGTCTTATTTTGCTCCTACTCTTAGAAACAGTAAAAAAGAGCCCCATGGTGACCATGTTATAAACAAATGCAATTTTAAATTTTAGCAGGCATTCTTTTTCCTCTCTGGCCTTGGCTCCCTTTCCGCCTTCTGCAATAACCCAACCAGACTTCACCACCACCATGTCCATGACACTCTTTGTGATTAGTGCCTAGAAAGCTGGACATAACTTGTGCCCATGTGCAGACAGTCTATAGGTCAACTCTCGCTTCTGTGGAAGGCACTCATCAAATTCACAAGACATCTGTTATTACAAACATCAGGCTACAACTGTGGTTGACTACAAATGTTCTCAGAAAGTCTGATAACACGATATAGTGAAAGACAGCTTTCCACCTGAAACGTTCCAGTGGCCTGTGCAATTCTCCCTTAGCGAGTCAGCCAATAGGTGGGATCCTTGTAGGAGGGGCTCTTACTGTCGCTGAGGCTCTTGGACAACATGGAATGATGCCACCGCTTTCATATGATTGAAAACTATGCCAAACCAGGTTGTTTACTACTGAGGGGGAGGAAGGAATAGGGAGGGAAACTTTTAAGGCATAAATAATATAAAAGGGCACACATTTTAAGATACATTCATATGACATTACTACTACAAAAAATAAATAACGATTTTTCTCTGAATTGGATTAATGTCCTTCACACAGTCCATCCCCAGGCCTGTTTTGTGCAGTTACTGGCTTGAAGTGGAAACACGACGAGGCACTGCCACATCCTCAGGTTTCCTGGGATTGCTGAAGGACCCCTGAAGGGCTGTCTACAGGAATGCCAGGAGGAGACCATGGTGTCGTTTCAGTGCAGTCCTTTGAAACAGGTGGCAAAATAAGAGGATTCCAACTTAAAATGTTGTTCTCTGTTTCTGAAGGCACACAGCTGTCTCCTGAAAGGCAAAGGTTTGGAAGCATTCTGAAATGATCAAGGCTGATTCTTATCAAAGCAGTCTACAGACATCACCTTGAGCAATAAAGACAGAATCATGAGCAAAATCGGAGCCCAGTTACATTTAGTTTGAATTTGAGGGAGACAGTAGGTTTAAAAGGTTTAAAATAAAGTTGAGCTCTCATGAACAGTTATACAATTCATCTCAGATGGTTAAAGGAAACCCCTTAAAAGCCCCAAAATTACCATCTTAAAGAAAGGCTACAACTCCAGAATCAATTCGAATGAAAAAGCTCAGGATCACAAAATGCATCCTTCTAGCAAGTCTACTTTCAGGTACACACTGAATCAAAGCCTATTTGGATTTATTTTCCAAAATGTTCTCAGGATGAACAACCTGAGATGAATGGTGTGCATAACAAAATTTCAAAGAACTCTTTATTGAGTCAACTTTTTTTTAAGTATCCAATAACCCCCACCCAATATCTAAGAAATATGTGAGTTGATCACAGAGAGGACATTCTGAAAGCATCACCTTTCCTGATACAGTTCTTAGTTAACTGAAGACTATCTAGAAACTTAAGATTTATAATGTCTTGCTGTACCTCTGTTGAACTCTGCTGCAACTTCCACACAATCAGAGTTGGTCTCATTTCTATTGTCTTGACAGCAAATATGCTGAGCAGGTCTTCGTGCGTTGTCATCTTCGATGCCCTTCTCAGGTGACTGACCGCAGTCAGGGACTGTGGAAGCCAGACATACAGGCATCTTCATGTGAATGAGGGGCTTCATTTCCAAACCATCCTGAGGATAAGGTGCTACCACTGGGACCACAGGAAGGGGGCTGCTGCTGAAAGTGCTGTTGGTTTTGGTGAAACACCTACAAAGGGTAAACCAAAAGAAAGAGAATTGTATCTAGAGGGATCAATAATTAAAAGTCACTCATTTTGAAATATCATTTGGTATTTTGTATTCACAGATTCTTAAGAAAGATTGATGCTTAGAAATAACTAAATGATTCACTATGATTTGAAATATCAAAAATTAGAGTTAAAGTGAAATACAACAGGAGAATGCATCAAAAAGCAAACCAATTAAGAATGGAACTGTATATGATGACCTATCCCAGGTTTCCTTTGCCTTAGTCCTCTGTCAGAAGTTGTCTTCATAATGAAATAGCTCCAGAATATAGCACACAGACGGAAAAGGCCATCCGCACTGGAAGGAATGAAAGAAAAAAAGAGGAAGAGGACAGAAAGCTAAGAAACTTATGGCCACATGAGAGAAATGACCTTATGAAAGCCAACAAAAACACACTGTTTTGAAATCAGATATGTTCCCTCTCACTCTTGGAAAAAACACTGCAAGAACTAGACACCCAAAATCCAGGTTTTATTTTTCAGTATTTTTCTTTGCAGAATTAATTGCTAGAATTTATTAGTACTGAGCATTCACTTCAATTCTCCCCTACTTTTATTTCTTGCCTTCATCCAAGATACGTGTTTTCTCTAATTTTTTTCCTTCCTGTTCTTCAGATTGGATAATTTCTATTGATCTTCCAGTTCATTGACTCTTGCTTCTGTTTTCTCCAATCTGATTTTAAGCCCAATCAGTAAACTTTCCATTCCAGTTATTTATACTTTTCAGCTTTGGAATTTCCATTTGATCTTTTTAATTGTTTCTATTTCTCAGATGAAATTCCCCATGTGAATTCATTGTGTGTATATCTTCAAGTCCTTGAGCATATTTGTAACAGCTGCTTTAAAGTCACTGTCTACTCGTTGTGATATCTGGATCATCTCAGAGTCAGTTTCTATTGACTATTTTTTTCCCTTGAGTAAGTATCACATTTTCCTATTTCTTTACATGTAGTATAGATAGTCATTTTTTTAACTGGATTTTTCCCTCTGATTTTCTGGTTGTTCTGTTGGCCTCAAACTCCATCCTTCAACACCTTCAGTTTGTGTTTTTGACCCAAGATTGGAGAATGCCCTCAGGCAAAAACCCATAAACAAATGTCACCCATTGTCTTTCAAGGTTAGATTTATTCAGTTTCTGCCTGTTTCTGGTTACTCTACAATACTTTCAAATTGTCCAATTTCATCATTATTACCCGTGGATGATCAAGCTAGTCCATCATTAACAGAAACTGGAATCTAAGAAGTATTTATATATAAAATAAAAATATTTTTTATTTATAAAATTAGGAGTGAGAAAAGTCTGGAGAGGACATTTCATTTGGCTTTGATCTGGGTTTGTTAGGTAGGAAACACACAGGACTGACCAGTAGTATGATGGAGCTAGGCATGTTAGGGAATAAAGATAAGAATTCTTTGGACTTCCATCCTTTTAACAAGGGATGGTATGTTTCTGGAGCATAAGAACATCAGTAAAAGGAAGTCCATGCAACTGTTACCAGCATTACTGTTGGTTCAAGTTATTAGAAATACCAAATCCTAAGCATGAAGACTCAGAACCTGAAAGAGAATAAGACATCTGTCAGGAAACCAAATCCTTAATTTAAATAAGTCCAACTTTAATTTCAAATAGAGAAATATATTCACTATACACTTAGTAGAATTCAGATACCAGTCACCTGGCATGAAAGCAAAGTATGTCTGTCTGTCAGGTATTCATCTGCACAGAATAATTTGACTACAGCATTATCTAATATGACTGTAATTTTAACTTTTAATAATACAGGAAAGATATATACCTGACTGAAAGAAAATCTGTGTTCCCATGCAAGTGTTAAGGCAGTCAAAAGTGGAGGGAGCATTGGTGTGGAAGCAAGTTTGCTGGAGTCAGAATCAAAGCACTGCGCTGGACAGATCATGACTCCAGGAGAGCGTGGCATTCCTTATTGGTCTGCTGTACATTTTATTCAACTCTGAACTTAAAATTTTTTTCCGGGGCGCTGACGAGGGTGAACACGAATCCCTTGACATCCATTTTAAAATGTCCATGTTTTCAGTCTCTTTTTTCATTAGTCTCTTCCACTGCCTCAATACCCAGGGAACCTGAAAATCCCCCTGAATGTATTCAGTTCATGAGAATCCACAGACTCTAAACAGGGTACTCACCCAAAATGTGGGGCAAGTCCAGGGGAAAAAATCTTCTTGGTTTTTTTTTTGTTGTTGTTTTTTGTTTTTTTCGGCCGTGCTGCATGGCTTACAGGATCTTACTTCCCCGACCAGGGATTGAAGCTGGGGCCACGGCAGTGAAAGCGCTGAGTCCTAACCACTGGAGCGCCAGGGACCTCCTGGAAAAATCTTTTTGCATTCAAACTACTACTAATGAGAATTTAATAGATATTATATATGTATAAATAATGTTACTTAGAAGAACCCTTTATTCTAAAACCATTTGCTGATACTTTCTAAATGTCAGACACTGTGGTAGACACTGAAAGTATAAAGATAAATACAACAGGTTCCAGCTCTCAGTCTAGCAGAGGAGAAAAAGTAAACAAATGGTTACAATATAATGTAGTAAGTGTAATATAAGAAGGTATAAAAGACACTGGGAGCACTCAACTTTGAGATGGGTTATAGATGTATAGCTGATGAGAACAGGGTACTTCCCACATTCCAGCTAGAGACCAGGGTGTATTCTTCCATGCTATTTCAGACTCAAGTGTCTTATAATCGAGGAAATTACAGTAGATGGCAATTGTGGAATTAGAGAGTAAGAAGGATTCTGATTTCAAAAAACCATAAATATCTCTGGTCAGGGGAATCTATATGGCTACCATGATTTGCTGGAAACCATTCTTAAAAATTAAGTTCCTGGCTTCTGGCTATGGCTGATTAGTTTATATCAGAACAACTCTCCTGCCAAGAGCAACTTGGCAACTAAAAAGATGGAGAAATTTTAGTTTAAATCTGTCAAAAATCATCGGAGAGCTACTCCAGCACTTAAGTGGCTGAGATTCCAGAAAGAAGGTAAATGTGAGTTTCAGCACCACTTTTCCTCATGAGGCATCTGCCCAGTTCAGTGCAGGATGAAACGCTAAGACGTCAAGCAGGAAGTGGCTAAGGAGCTGGGCAGAACTTCTGGCAGTTTCCTGGGGCTGGGAAGACAGAAACTGTAGTTCAGAGACTACCAAAGAGAAAAGGCCCAGTAAACACCCCAGGCTTTTCATTGGGACCCTTGAAGGGTTACACTGTAAAAATAACAGTGAAGCAGGAATAGACAGGCTTTTTAAAAGACTGAAACTCAGCATTAACTCAGCTCAATCGCTAATTGGGTTAAAATGATCTGCCCCTTGCCTAACTGCCTGCCAAAAGCAAACGTAAATCCTTTCTGGGGCAAGAAAACATCTTCCAGAGCCTCTATGAGTTTTTATATGCAATGTCCAGAATTCAATAAAAAATTACCTGGCATTTCTGGAGACAGAAACAAGAGAAAACTAAGTGATGCAGATAATGAATTAGGAGACGAAGATTTTAAAAGAAGTGGATGAACATATTCAAGAAAACAGGTGATGAGATGGAGAATTTTAACAGAGACTTAGAATCTAATAATAATTATTATTTGGAATTTCTAAACTAAAAAGTAGAATACCTAAACAAAGAACTCAATTCATGGAGTTAAGACCAAACTGAACACAGATGACTAGAGGTTTACTGAACATGAAGCGTGTCTCTGCATGGTCTTCAGACTGAAGCACAGACACAAAAGGATGGAAAATATAGAAAGAAGCTTAAGAGGCATACGAGGCATAGAAAAAAGCTCAAAAATATATGCAGGCACACCTCATTTTATTATGCTTCACTTTATTACACTTCGCAGATAACGCGTTTTATACAAACTGAAGGTTTGTGGCAGCCCTGCGTCAAGCAAGTTGATCAGCGCCATTTTTCCAACAGCATTTGCTCACTTCTGTCTCTGTGATACATTTTGGTAACTCTCGAAATATTTCAAACTTTTTTCATTATTATTATATTTATTATATGTATTTAAAAATATATTATTATTATATAATATATATTATATGTTATTATTATATTTGTTATGGTGATCTGTGATCACTGACCTTTGACTGTAGTTGTTTTGAGGTGCCACAAACACCGTTGTCTTATTTTAAGAAATTGCCACAGTCATTCCAGCCTTCAGCAACCATCACCCTGATCAGTCAACAGCCATCAACATCAAGGCAAGACCCTCCACCAGTGAAACGATTATGACTCACTGAAGGCTCAGATGATGGTTAGCATTTTTTTAAGCAATAAAGTATTTTTAAATTAAGGTATGTACATTTGTTTGGACATAATCAAAAAATTCATGTGACTCACTTTATTGCAATATTCAATTTATTGCAGTGGTCTGGAACCAAACCCTCGATATCTCCAAGGTATGCCTGTAAAGTTGGAATCTCTCTGAAGGACAGAAAAGAGAGAATGGGATAAAAGCTATATCTGGAGAGATAAAGGCTAATAAGAATTTTCTAAAACTGATGAAAGTTCAAGCCACAGATTTAAGAAGTTCTATGAACCCCAAGCAGAATAAATACAAAGAAAATTATACTTTCAAATGTGAATAATTAAACTGCTGGAAGCAAAAATACAAAGTGAAAATCATAAAAGCAGCCAGAAGAAAAAGACATTATCACCTTGAAAGGGAACAACAGCTGTATAGATGATTCTTCAATAGAAACAATAGAAGCAACAAAATAATGGAATGACATTGTTAAAGCACAAAAAGAAAGTAAATGCCAACCTAGAATTTAATGAACAGCAATAAATACCCTTTGAAAAGGAAGGTGAATTGAAGACATTTCCAGACAAAAGATCTGGGAGAATATGTAACCCTCAGACCTGTACTACAAGAAATACTATAGGGAATTCTTCAAGTTGAGGGAAAATGAGTACCAGCAGACAACAGGAAGAAATACAGAAAAATCTACAAACTATGAATGAGGGAGAGGGTGTGGAGAAAAGGGAACCCTCCTACACTGTTGGTGGGAATGTAAATTGGTGCAGCCACTGTGGAGAACAGTATGGAGGTTCCTTAAAAAACTAAAAATAGAACTACCATATGATCCAGCAATCCCACTCCTGGGCATATACCTGGAGAAAACCATAATTCAAAAAGACACATGCACCTCAGGGTTTATTGCAGCACTACGTACAATTGTCAGGACATGGAAGCAACCTAAATGTCCATCGACAGATGAACGGATACAGAAGATGTGGTATATATATATACAATGGAATATTACTCAGCCATAAAAAAAGAACGAAATAATGCCATTTGTAGTGACATAGATGGACCTAGAGATCATCATATTGAGTGAAGTAAGCTGGACAGAGAAAGACAAATATCGTATGACATTGCTTATATATGGAATCTAAAAAAATGGTACAAATGAACTTATTTACAAAACAGAAATAGAGTCACGGACGTAGAAGACAAACTTATGGTTACCTAGTGGGGGAAGGGGGGTAGGGATAAATTGGGAGATTGGGACTGAAATATATACACTACTCTATATAAAATAGATAACTAATAAGAACCTACTGTATAGCACGGGGAACTCTACTCAATGCTCTGTTATGACCTATATGGGAAAAGAATCTAAAAAAGAGTGGTTATATGTACATGTATAACTGATTCACTTTGCTGTACACCTGAAACTAATACAACATTGTAAATCAACTATACTCCAAGAAAAACTGGTTAAAAAAAAAAAAAGGATGAATAGCACCAAAGGTAATGTTGGGAATTGTGACTAAATATCGACTGCAAAAAACAGTAACTGTATTGTCTTAAAGGATTTTAAATATTTATAGAATTAAACCACACGACAAAAATAACAAAACACTGGGGAAGGAACTGGAGTTAAAATGTTCTAAAGTATTTTATTGTCTAGGAAGTAATAAGAGTACTAATCATGTTAGACTCTAATTAAGATCATAATGTCCAGCACCAAGCACACAGTAAATGGCATATCGTATGACCTCAAAAATGGTGAATAAATAAATAATAAACATTAGAACATCAGACTTTTTAAATAACCTTTTCTGTAAGCAAGTAAATTTATTATCAAGGAGCAACAATTAAACTAATTGGTCAAGATACCTTATAACAGACCATACCTAAAACTAAGATAATACATGTAGATTAAAGTGAGAATGAACCATGGGACTTCCCTGGCAGTCCAGTGGTTAAGACTTCATGCTTCCACTGCAGGGGACACAGGTTCGACCCCTGGTCAGGGAACTAAGATCCTGCATGCCGCTCGGCACGGCCAAAAAAATAAAAGTGAGAATGAACCATACACTTACCCCTTAAGATTTTTGTACCACAATAGTAGTTATCTCTGTCCTTGTGCAATACTAGCTCTGTTGTTCCGTTTTTCTTCTACCTGTTGGCTTCAAAGTTCTCTGACTTAAAATTCAGTCTTCTGGAGGACAGACAATGCCTGTCCTAGGTGGCAGAGAAAGCTCTTAGTGAGACAATGGAGCACAGTCAGGCACTTCATGAAATCCCCAATCATGACGTAAAACAAACTAAGTGAGCTTCTGGCTTGATGTTTCATTTCTCTGCAGGAATCTGTAAGTAATACAAAGGTGCTAGAAACCTGAAAGACAAAAAAGGATCAGGTCAGAGAGAGAAGTTTTCATTTAAGAAAGTAAAGTTAAGGTGTAGGAAAAAAATATACTTGCCAGAATTTGAAACACCAGGGCAGTTCCCTAAACACAAGATATTATAAATTAATAATTGGCTTATATAGACCTAATATGAATTTAATTTCATAATGCTGACATAAAATAATGAAGACTCACCAGATAATAAGATGCCTTAAGTTCTTCTGTTGTTTTGTTCCTTTTAGTTTCTTTTCTGTCCTGCTCATTAATAATTTAAAGCAAAGGACGAGATTTTTAAAGGAAATCCAAGGGCAGTCTAACAGTTTGAGTGTAGAGCACTTTCGTGAGAATGAAGGTGAACTACGTGGATCGGACAGGACCGAGGGATGGTCAGGACAGAAGAGCCAGGGCCAACTACAATGGATGGTAATTAGAGAGCTGATACTGTCACCTGGTTTTATGTGCTGGGAGTTAACAAGCAGAATACACATATGTTTGAAAAGAAATTACAGATATTTAGCAAGAGAAAAGTGCAATTTCCTATTACATATTCTTTGGCAGCTATTTTTCAGGTAATTGATATAGAAGATCACAGCAGTGCATACTTTTATTCCGAACTGTGACTCTGAATTAACAGGGTGGTGCTGGTAGTAACATCGTCATTTGAGTTAGACTGTTAATGTGATTATAACCCAAATTTCAACATGATAAACCAAACTGATTTAAAATTTTCTAGTATGCCGAACCCTAACTCATAATCATCAGTAATTAACCACGTAGATAACCAAATATAAAAAATTCAGTCACCTTACTTTTAGTTCATTTCTGGATGTCTACATGTGTTGACATAAAAATGGCTTCAACTTGGGGGCTACGTGCTAAGATATAAGCACGAGGACAGAGTCGAGAAAAAAGGAATATAATACCTGTTCTGAATATAATTAGGCATATAACATGTGAAACAATTCTTTTACTGATAACGCTTTAATTAAAATTTCTTTTTTTAAAAAAACCTGTGGCTTTATTTATTTATTTTTTGCCTTGCTGCATGGCATGCAGGATCTTAATTCCCTGACCAGGGATCGAACCCATGCCCCCTGCAGTGGAAGCACAGAGTCTTAACCACTGGACTGCCAGGGAAGTCCCTAAAGTTTCTAAAGCAATCAGATAATCACAAAAATAATACCTGTATATACGTAAATGTAAGAGACCCAAATCTGTAACAAGTGAGAGAGAGAAAAGGGCAAATGTCTGTGTCTGCAAATGTATCACATTCATTAAGATGCTCTTAAAATGCACGTCTTACAGTTTACACGATACAAAGAGCTTGTAGTTTTACTATCTTAGGCTTCTCAAACAATCTTTCAACTGCAGCTATTATTGGCTTAAAGTGGGGTGAAAGTTTTCACTGAGTTGTCTCTGGCTCAATGAAACGACTTTTCCTAATTTTAAAACACTGAGTAAATAGAACTCTGTGCATCATGCCACATACAAAAATCTGTGCTGTTTTGCAAGAATTCAGGTAGTCTGGGACTGTTAGTTTATTACTAAGATATCTTTTAGTAAACAGGAAAGGCCTGTCTGACCAAGCTGTAAGACAGGAGAATGACTATTATAGTGTCATAAAGATAAAATATTCTTTCACCAACAATCTGAATAGCACAGACTGGGAAATAAGAAATGGGAATAGTAGCATAGGATTGTTCTTGAAAGAATACATTGCTTTAGTATTTGACTAAACATATTTTGGACATTCCAGTAAAACTACACAGCACCTCCAAAATATTTTGCAGAGAAGTATCCCATTTCTGATTACACAGCTGAATATTTGTTGAGCATGATTATGGGCAGAATAACTCTGATTAGATAATTATATACATTTTGCCTTAAGTTTCCTCTTTTGATTATCCCTGGAGGGCAGGGACTGACTACCCATGAACCTCTTGGATGTGTGATACTTATTTTCATGAATGTGCTTTGTGAACATCTTCTGAAACGGTTTCATCTTGGTGGTGGTTGGTTTTAATATTCAGCTCACCCCTGCTGTTTCCTCTTGCCCCTGTGTCTGTTATTTTGCCGACCTAGCCCTTATTTTGGGGAAGTCATCAGTAACTGTGTAACAGAACCCTGATGACATTCCTCCAGGGCCCATAAAGTTTCTCCATTCTCACCGTACACTCTTTGTTGGATGCTGCAGTGACCCAAGCCTTGCAGTGGGAATTTCCTTTTGGGAATTAGTTTCTTGGGGACTGTCACCCAACAACATGTTGGATGACTATAAATGACTGAGTGCATTACTGAATATGGCAAGTTCGCACACACACACACACACACACTCCTACAAATAAAAGACCAAAAGTACTAGTCTAACCGTGTGACTCCCTGACAACAGGATTGGGTCTCCACATCAAAAGTAGGAGGTATGTAACTCAAAAGGAAGGTACTGATCAATTAAAGAAATTAGACATAGTTCTTTCAATATTTTGCTTAAGGAATCGGGCTGATTACCATAGATGGAAGAGAATCCAAATCTTAGGCTTTGTTGTGTTTCCTTCCGTTGGTTTTATGGCTAGTTCTGAAGTAGCTGAGTGGACAGGGATAGGAGATGGGTTTAGTCATAACAAATTAACCTGCTGCAGGAAAGAGTCTAGGTGTCCTGGATAAGCAGTTGTTTTCATACTTAACAAACCAACTGGGTAGACCAAACTCTAGGTCTGAAAGAACTACTACTATAATGAAATGTTTTCATATTCATCTCTAGACACTATTTTTACCTGAGTATATCTGACAGCAGTGGAAGGTTTCAAGTTGGTGAAAGAGCACCCCCAAACCCAACAATACACAGACTTTTAAGGTGATCATTATATGAAAACTTGGAAGCCATTTATAATATCTATGTGTTCTAAAGCACTATTCCGAATAGCTTTATTTCTCCTCTTGACCGTCAGCCAGGTATAGATAGTACTTTTTTTCCCAGATGGATTATATACATTTTTCCAAGCTGATTTTTACTTGGCTACTTCCTGCCCATTTCCAATCTCTCTAGGACCCTTAAAGTTAATTTTTTGTTCCCTCCTGATGGGACCTCTCAGTTTGTTCATCTGTGAATTTCATCAGTGTCCTCTCTACTCTCTTACAAATTATCAAGACTGATGGTAAACAGACCAGATTTAATGTCAATCCCTTCCCATTAAACTAGCCAAGCAACTGACAAACGCCATCTGATTACATATCCAGAACTGCACTACTGCTTTTTGAATTGAGGACAGGAGGTGGGTAGAAGGCTATTGATTTATTTGATTAAAATCTGTTTAACTCTTGCAGTGCCCAAACCACACAAGACTCTCAGTTGAGTCTTTTGTGTAGGGGGCTGGCTCCCTGAAAAGCCTCATTAAATATGCTTCTTTCCAGGTGTTCATAGGGAGCTACTACATGCGACTCTCAAACCTGAAAAGATCGCATGGACTGAACCCAGTGAGGCAGGCACTCTTCTACAAATGCCACAAAAGCCCTAGAAGCAAGTAAGACTCCACGGACTGCTGGAGTGCACACGCCCTTCTTATCTGTTGTCAAATCTGCATGTCAATATGCCAGTTTAGATAAGAAAAGCAAACTTTTCTATGACTAAAATAGAAGGATGATAAAAGGGGCCTAAGGTTGGCAATGACTTGCTTCTTAAAAGCTGACTCTAAGGAATACATTCAAGTTTAAACCTAAGAAGGCAGAAAAAAACAAACTGGGGTGGCGGGACACAGTGCAGGCAAGAGTCCACATGGAAAGGCCTTCGTCAGCTCTCAGGCACCTGTGGACTAAGACAGCTGCCCGGGGTCAAGGTGAGTTTGATGGGGCACCCCCGGGGTCTAAGGGGATGACTCCCAGGTGCGTGAGGGGTAGACAGGTATAAGCTCTTTCCTGCAGTGTTTCCTCGTTCAGTGAAGGCATCCAATTACCTGGACACCATCCTTGACACCGCCCCCTCTGCTGCCTCCTCACACAATTACTCATGTCTTTTTAAAAAACTGCACCTCCTAAATCTCTCCAACCCACCTACTTCTCTCTGTATCTACTGTAGCTATCTTAGTATACTATTTCTCGTCTGGACTACTGCCACAGCCACCAAACGGGTCCCCTGTATCCTTTTCTGCGCCATCCAATGGATTCTCCAAACTCTATCCTCCGGAGTGCTCTATCACAATGTTTTTTTACTTAAAATCTTTCACTGACTCGCCATGGCTCCGTACCATCTGATTTCACTCATCTTCTACCTCTGACCCTTTCGCTTACTAGGTTCCTGCCACATTAGCCTTCTTTAAGTTCTGTGAGGATTCTGGCATTCTGCTTTAAAGATTTACATAAATGGTACCTTACCTTTGCCTGGAAAGCTTTAAACCTATCCCCATCCTCTTTTACCTAGTTTTACAAATTCTTCAGAGCAAAATGTCACTTGCTTAGGGAAGTCTTTCCTTTCTACTACATTCTTTATTTTGTCTTTAAAGCATCCAGTTTTAATTATATATTCATTTTTATGATTATTATGTCATTCTTTTAAAAGATATGTCTCCCTGTCAAACTATAAGCTCAGTGAAGGCAGGGACAATGCCTGTTTTGCTCACAGCTGTAGCCTCAGGACCTATCTTGGTGCTTGGCCCACTGTAGACCTTCAACAAATGTCTGTTGAATGAATAAATGAATGAATGAATCCTCTTTCCCTGTCACTCTCCTGATTTTCACACCCCTTTCCTCATCTCTTTGAAGATATATCAAGGCAATAAGCAAAAAATAATAAAAGAGAGGATTATAAAAAAGATGTCTAATCACTTTAAATACTTAAGAAATAGGGACTTCCCTGGTGGTGTAGTGGTTAAGACTTCGCCTTCCAATGACGGGGGTGTGGGTTCGATCCCTGGTCGGGGAGTTAAGATCCCACATGCCCCCGGGGCCAAAAAAAAAAAAAAAACGTAAAACAGAAGCAATATTGTAACACATTCAATAAAGACTTTAAAAATGGTCCACATCAAAAAGCTTAAAAAAAAAAACTTAAGAAATAAAGCAAACAAATACCTTAAATAATTAAATATATAAAAGTAATCAAACTGTCAAGGTTATTGTCTCCATTGGTGATCCCACCTATTCTTAAATTCTATCACTTTGATACAAATGACTCTGAAATATAGAGATCACTGTCGCAATCGAACCCCTGAACCCAAGAGCAGCATTCTCCTGTATCTCCTTGACTTAGATACCCAACTGGCAGTTGAAACTCTAAAAGCCCCAAACCAAATTCATCACCTTTCCTCCATATATCATTTTATTAAGTTTCTTATTTCTATGACTATTACCATGGCAACTACCAGGTCATTCGTGTTTGAAACTTTCTATTCATTTGAACCTCCCATTTTTTCCCAGATCCCAATCAGTCAATGGCCAAGTCCTAAAGATTCCAGCCCTAGAATCTCACTTTTCTCTTCCTTTCCACCCCATTCCTTGCGTGAAGCTAAGGCCTTCATTACACAAGTAGTCACACTGGTCTCCTCCCTCCAATCCTACCAGCGTACTGACTACTACCATTAACCAGCTTATTATACACATCTTGCATAGATGGCTCCCTTTCTTAAAAATCTTCAAAAGAATCATTGTGCCACGAGGCCCAGTGTTTCTCAACACTTAACCCATATCCCCCTTTCTGATTAACGTAAAAATCTCACATCCCTCCTGTATTGTATATTACAGAAACAACAGGGATTTTTTTCTATTCCTTAAATATAAAACTACAAGATTCAGTGTGCTTCTTCAAACTCTACTCACTATACTTCAAGCTCTGGCTGTGAATCACTATTATTCACTGTTGGCTCTCTGGAGGGAGGGCTTGGGCCAGTACCTAGGACATGGTGGGCGCTCAATAAATGTTGATTAAATAAACTACTAAACCCTGACAGTAAGGGTCATCCATGATATAAACTCAGACTGGTTTTCCAGTTTTATATCCTGCTACCCTCTATTTGCATCTCTCCAGCTAAATTATGTCAGTGTTTCTCAAAGCATGGTCCCAGGACCAGCAGCATCAGTAGCCCTGGAACTCATCAGAAAGGCAAATTCTCAGTCCCCACCCGAGACCTACTGAATCACAAACTCTAGAAGTAGAGCCTCGTAATTTGTGTTTTTACAAGTGCTCCAAGTGAATTCTAGTGTGTGCGGAAGTTTGATAACCACTGAACTAGACTATTTACCCTCATGTAAGCATTATCCTTCCTCCTTCCATGACTTGTGATTACTTCTTGCCTGGAAACACCTCAGAACCTATTCCAGTGGTTAGTGCTCAGTAAATGTTTCTTTTGACTGAAGAGCGAAAAACTCGAAAATATCCCCTGGATAGCCCTCATATGCCTTAACTGAAATTATACCTCTTTTTGTGTACACACTCTCTTCAGTTGACATTAGGAAATGCAAATTTAATCTTAGCGATAACGTCGACTTTGTAAAAGTGTAAACTGATGAAAATTGTGGGGAGTATACATGATATATCACCTGCCTCTCAGTATTAGAAGCTTATTACAAATTTTGCCATCTTGGGGATCTTGAGAGGGGATACCTGTTTTCAGTTACAACGTTAAAGGAGTTAGAGGCTTTAGATTTAATGATTCCAATTTGGCAGGGTTGAAGATAGGTACTTATTGATGTTCATCTGTGTCAAAACCACATAAGCGCTCCTGGAAGCCAGATGAGCCACTTGGCTAACCTCGGAGGCAAGGCAGGCAAGCGAAGGTTTGCCCTAAACAGGTAGACTCTGAGGTAGGAAGAAGATTTAGGCCAGGGAGAAACAGAAGCTGGCTTTCTCAGGCTGCAGAGAATTCACCTATGCTCCCAGATAAAACCCCCATACATGAAATGCAAGAGGCCATTAACTTGAAAACCAATAGAAATGTAATTGTCCACTGTCTTAAAGGAAAAAAACCATGTATAATAAAACCCCCAAATGCCACATACACACACGCTCACACATACAAAAATGGCCACAAATGCCAGATGGTAGAAGTCATTCAAATTCTTTTAAGGAAATGGGATGTATTTTTGGTACTAGGATATGATACCTCATTATAAAGATGACGAGCAGCAAATTACCAAAATCTATAATCAGAGTATGTTGGGAGCAATTTTACACTATCTAGGACAGTTCTCCATTTTTCAGATAAGGAATAGCCTCAGAGAGATTACATAACTTTCCCAAGATCATAGATTTAAGCAGTGGCAAAGCCTATGTTTACTTATTCTTAGACCTGAGGTCCGCTCATTCCATCACTCTAACGTCTGGGTTGAATCACATTTGCCGATGGCCACAGGAACCACAAAGGATGTGTTTTAATTAAGTCCATCTGATTACTTACCAGGCGTATGAACCATCTTTACCAGTTCTTTAGCATGCTCCTAACAAGTTGTGATAAAGCCTTTGACAAGCTCAGGACAAAACTGTAGCTTCACTGTTACGAGCATCTTAAAATTTAGCTAGGGTCATACAGAATTTTAAAGTGTGACAAGCAAATCTTAGTACACAAAACAGGCAGATGGCTCTTGCTAATACAGAAACCCTAAGATGGGTTAAGTAAATGATTAAAAAAAAAAAAATCTCCAGAAAGCTTTATTGCTTTTGCTCTGCAACTCTCAAAACACATGATGAAACAATGGACTTTTAATTCAATGGTTGACCGATTCCTTCTTCAAGTTCTGGTTTTGATAACTCCCAGATGCAACTGTTAACTTCATAATTCGTTTTAAAAATATGGGTCAAATCCCATTTCAGTAATGAAATAACCAAACTCCAGTCCATACTCCAGGTATTTTATGTACTAACTATAGTATGGTTTTTAAGTTGCAGAGCTTTAGAGTTGGGAAGGACTTTTGAGACCATGTACTCAAACACCATCATTATGTAAGAGAAAGAACTGAGATTTCTGACAGATGCAACTTCAGTACAACAAATGATTTGATAATCCTTTGGGATTAATACATAGAGAACTATAGCATGAAAGCTTTCCGAATATTCTGTCAAAATTTAAATGTACATTTCACTCTACATATTTCTATCTTGTCTGAAGTATTGTGAGTACATATAACTCTTAATTTTAAAAAACAGAAATTAAAAGAAAGCAAGATTATGCTACTTAATTATCTTAAGGTTTTAAGAAGTTTTTAAAAATTGAATAATCTGATACGAAAATTTCAGTAATGTTACTATGAAAAAGCATTACCATACACACAGGGTTTTTCCCCTAACATTCAAACATGCTCTCATCCAGAATATAGAGTAGAAAATATCACATAGCATGGAAAAGAACTCTACTGAAAATAGAACAGGTGAGAAAAGATAAAGTCTGTATGCAGAGAATGACACTAATTTAAAGATTTCAAAAACATCAAACCTCTTAAAAGTATCTCAGCGAGAAATAAAGTCATCAATATTGTCAATATATCTAAAGAAACCAAAGCACAGAAAGGTAAAAACTGTAAAGCTGGGGCAAAAACTGTGTAACAGCCTTAAACTTAAGACTCCACATTCTGAGATTTTATAACTTAGATAAAATTGTAAGAACTTCCTTTGCTGAAGGGAGAACAAAGGGAGTCACATACCTATTCACAACCACCTGTGCAAACACACAGCAACATACCTATTGTTGTTCCGACAATTTCGACAGCTAATGCACTCCATCGGGTCAGTCTGAGGTACTGCCGTGTACAGGCCACCACCCTTATCAGGAAGCAAGTACAGGGAAAAAGAGAAAAAGAAAGAGTGCTGAAGGTGCCATAGACTAGTAACCACATCATCTCAAATGTAAAAGCCGCACCAACAATAAATGGCTACGTGGTATATTTTAACCATCTCCCTGAGCCATGTTACGTTTATCACTATTCACTTGTATTCACAAATGAGTTCTGCACAATATTAAAAGTGTTCTCCAAAAACTTAACTCCTATGTTTTCTGCATGTATGTTTGTACTGGAAAGAGGCAAATAAATGAAGGGAGAAGTTTAGTCACTTCCCTTCAGTGTTTCAAATCTAATGGGCCCAAAATACTCTATGCGTTATAACCTCCTATTCATTTTTACCTTCCTAGCAGTCATGGAAAAATTTTATGGGATGCCAGTTGGAGAAACAGGGTGGAAATCTGTTTGAATGATGTCACAAGATAAACCCATCTTCATTTTCCTGTAATTATTTCGATTAGGTCTGTTCACTTGACTAGACGAAGTCTTAAAACATGTTATATTTTTCCAGATGGAGCAGATTCTCAGCCAGCGATGACTTGGAGTGGAGTATTAATATTTTGCTGTTGCTTTTGGCGGAAACTGCTCAGCAATTAAGAAAAATGCCCAGATTAACACATACCTCATTGTAAAATGTTCACTTGACATATACGATGGCAAGGGCTCTTCAAAACTGAAGTTAAGGCTTGAACCAGCCTTATGGTCAGAGTCAAAATTCTGCTTTCAAAAGCAAAACAGCAGAACTGAATTTGATAAGGGTGAGGGAGGCTGTTACATTGCACCCAAACTCAGAACAGGCCTTCAAGGTTAGGAAAAGTTCAGGAAATCGTTTTTCCCAGAACACTTTCCACTTCCATTCATCTCATAACAACAGCCAGAATCGAAGCAAACCAAAAGTACTGAAAATTTCTCTCAACATTCCTGAGCCAACTAGCAATAGGAATTTTTAAGAAAACTTTGAGAGAAAGCATATTCCTATGCTACATTCAGTCCATGAGGATAAACGCCAAAGCTTCCGAAAAAAATGAAGTTAACAACCTACAGGATGATGCGTTTATTTGAATCACTAAACGGATTACAGTTAATTCAATCATTTTTATGATCAACAGCGTTTAAAAGATGTCCCTATTTCCACCTTCCCAGAAGAGAAGAGTAAGAAAATGAATGAGTTAAGATCACAGAGGATAGCCTCTAAAATTGTACACTTAATGGGGCAACTCTTATTTAAATAGCAACTCACTGTTCAAAAAACACAAAGTACTGTGTTCAAATACTAAAGCAAGCATCAGAGTTATTTTTTCTTCTTATGGAAACAGCATGTGCTGTTCAAACCGTCATGCTCTCTCCTTCAGTTTCTTGGACAATGTTAGTAGTTTGGACTAGGAATGGTGACAAAAAAAGTTTAGAAAGTCTGAATATAAGCCATGTCTTTCCACACAAAATAATGAAATCATTATTCTCGTTTGGTAATGAGATACACTAAAGCAAATTAAATATTTTTTCCATGACATACTAAAGCTAGGTCACAGGAGAGCCATTAGATTTCTAGCTTTAAGATACAAATATATATTATAGTTTTGTTCTCCAAAGGTAATATTTTAATAAACCTTTACTACTGTTGAAGATAAAAAAAAAATCTCTAAACTTCTCCAAACTTTAGCACATTGTGGGTTATGGGCAAATATATCTGTAATCAGAACAATGACAAAAACGTAAATGAGTGCTTAACTGACCAACTAAACATATTATCTATCTGATTGAAAAATAATGTGGATGCATATCCAAACAATGTAATAAATCAAACTGCCTAGTGCAGAGAATCTCTTTCACCAGCACAAATCTAAAATACGCCAGTCATTCTACACTCATTTCAAAAATTAAACTGTATCAGCTGGTTATCCCTGAAATAAAGTAGTTTTAAAGGTTTATCACTCCTTGTGGCTAGAGAATTCTAATATTGTAAAACATAAACCACAGAAACACACAGAACAGGCAACCACAGAAACACACATGGGGCAAAACAAATCAAAAAAACCTCACAGGAGGTCAGAAGTGACAATCTGGTGGCCTGCAGACATGCTGTGCACGGCCCACGCAGCGCTAAAACTGGAATTAGTTGCCGACGTGTAAAAAAATCTGGTGATTTCACCTAGATTTACAGATGTTGTGAAAAATCAGAAGACCAGGCCACACGGGGCCCTCAGCTCTGCGTACAAAGAATGGGCGCTGAACCGGGGCTGCTGCTTTAAGACAGTGCACAACTCTCCCACGCCTCCACCGCTTCTGTCCCATCCCCAACTCGCTTCACTCAGTTTCAAGATCTGCCTGACTCGTCTAAGCATATGAGCTTTCAGAGTTTGCTCTAAATAAATCAAATTTAAAGTATTTGGTTTGGTCCACGCTCAATGGTATTTCCGCTTCATCGCAAGGATAATTTCCAGTCTGTTTGTTACTGGTCCTGTACTTCCAGTGCTAAATAATTTAAAAATATAAATCAGATTGATTAATATAACTACTGCCTGATAATAGAAAGCTTCCAAACATGACTCTGGATCAAGGGGCTGCCGGTGATACATGCTACGTCCACTCCAGTGAACCTGTGAGGTTTCTATATTGGGAAAGACCACGCGTGCTGGCCCTGTTCTTGTATCCTGGCACCGTGGGGCACAGGGGCGCTTTTATTTATAATTGGGTCTCTTACATTCACTAGATGACGAGGATGTTCAAACTCCACACGTGTCCTGGTTAGAGAGCTCGTGCGCCCAGAGTAGAGTCCTCCATTTAGGCTCCCGCTGACTCCATCGGGGAGCTTATGGTGGAGATGGGAGCAGCCGTTGCTGAAGCTTCCATGAACATTTCTGTTTATTCGGTTTGTGCCAGGCAGAGTGGGGTATTCCACCATCTGCCCGGTAACATCTGACCCTTGGTAGAGATAGCCTGGTGGGTCATATTCTGTTGAGAGAGAACAACAAAAGAAAAGGTAAGATACTGAAAAGGACAATTCTTCTTGCTTAGGAAGTTTTATTAACTAAACCCTTAGTAAACTATAACTATACTAAAATAAAATACTCTAAAAAAGTGCTTGCTTAAAGCCTCCCTGTGAGATATGCTTTAATAAAATTATTGCTGTTATTTCCTTTACAGTGTGGAGTCAGCCAGGAACTGTAAGTTAGTTATGACTCTTTTAATGGGAGGAGAGATTAACCAGAGAGAAATTACTCAAAAGAGAATTAATAATCTATGCAAGCTGAAACTATCAAAGTACCGGCAACACTACGAAAAGGTGTTTCAATTCCCCTGTGCCTCCAAGTGCTGAAAGAAATTGTACAACAACAGGATAACTTTAGGTAGGATATTTCAAAAAGCAATAAACACCACTTTTAAGTAAAAGGATGGGGTTGGGGAAACATTCACTATTCATATAGTTCTTTGGTTATTACAGCCAAGTCGGAAGTTTTGAGGCACCAAAGGCAAAAGGCTAATTATTCCCTTTCCTTATATTAAAAGCATTTCAAAGCTGCCTCAAATATCTGATTCCCAGAGGCACACCTACCAGATATATTTAGAAAAAGTGAAATGTCCTTTAGGAAGTATATTATCTAAACTGCACAGGATTTGTTGTCAGAGTTTCGATCGATTCTTCACAGGTATTGGAGGCGCCAAGACTGGACTCGGTGTTCCTCTTCCTATGACAGGTGTGTTATTAGCACAGGTGTGTTATTATCAGTATACCTGCTTCTCTTCTCCACTAAACTAGAAGGAGAGGGCATTATACTTGCACTGTCCACCACAGTGCGGAGCACACAGGAGAGAGTCAACGAGTATCTTTTGAATGAACGACGGAATGAACATTACCATAATAAATTCCCATCTTTCAACATGTTATCAAGTCACAAAGGAAAATGACTTTAGCCAGATGAATCTTGCTCAGACAACCAGATCAACACTCTTCTTTTAATGGTTCAGCGCACTCTCACACACTCAAAGTCAATGACATTAAAACCATTTAGAAAAAGACCCAATCAAGGGATGGCCAGCTCTTTCAGCCTGGTACCACCACCACTTCTCTCCCTGCCTATCTCCTGGAAGGCGCCAAGGCAAAAAAAATACATCACTTTCTACCCGCCCCAGAGCTGTTCACTAAAAAGGGACCACGGGCAGGAACTGGCTAAGAGCTGCTCGAGTGCCTGTCACGGCTGGGGTCTTCCTCTGCTCTTGTCCCATCCCTTTCTCCTGGGGCCAAAGAGGAAACCAAAATACTTCCTCCCAGCAGAGACTAAAGACTGATTGATCTGATTGTCCTCTTTTATGATAGCTGAGGGAAGAGAAATGGTAGGAACGTGAGGGTAAGAAAAATGGGGAAAGAAAAGGGAAGAGGGTTCTAAGGTTACTTGTTTTACTACCGCACCATCACTGACAGCTCGGACACTCCTACTACTGGACACATTTGGGGGTGGGGACGCCACTCTGCAGAGGTTTTAGTACATTAAGTACTGAATCAGGACTGTGGTATCTTCATCTGTGTCATCCCGGGACAGTAACTTAGAAAAGTCTTCACTACCCTCCTTTCCATCATGCCTTTTCCATTCCTCGCTGACAAGATTTGGACCCGTATGAAGGGGCTCCTGCAGCAATTCCAAAGCTCATGCTTCAAGTCCTCATCCTCTTTGGTGGTCCGACAGAGCCAGAGTTTCCCAGCACTAAGTCAGCTATTTACATAGAGACCTGCTTAGTTTGGGCTTTGTTGTTTATTTCTCCTGGGCAATTTAATTTGATGCTCCACTTACTTTGGCTTACAGCTAGAACTGTTTGAAAGTCACCTCTGCTGAATGAAGAGTATCGAATGTGTTTTATACCACGACACTCATACATGAACGTGTTAGAAATCAATATTTATTCTGACAATCTTTTTCTACTTATCTTTAGAAGAAGAGAAGGAGACACTGATGGATGACTTACTCTGTATGGGATTCTGCTGGCGGTTCTTCCACAGGCACATGGCAATGAAAGCCATGAGGATAAGCACCATTACACCCAGAACGCAGCCAACGATCAGATACAGCATGTCACTGCTTCTGGCGGGACTGGTTGCGGGCCCAGCATTTCCTCCACTCCCCGAAGAATTTGGAGGGGTGCTCAAGTCTTTGACAGGATACTCAGAAGCTCCAGGAACCCGTTTCACTAGTTGAAATATACAGGAAAACATGATGTCAGAGTGAAGACAGGCTCTATGAAATGGTTTACGCTCCGAAGGAGGTCTGGTTAGGAATCCAAGCCAGTCTGTTTACGCTTGGTACTGAGATGATCTGACCACCAATGAGTCACAAAGAGGGCTCAAAAGTTTAAAAATCTAATGTCAAGGTTTTAGGTCACAAATTCTAAAGAAATTATAAGATCAGAGACACAGATGCACTTGGTCTAACCCAAACTGCTATATGATTATCTGCTCAATTGTACTTGCGGAAGACTCCCAAAGAGTTGACATAAAACTATTTCAATGTACAGATGGGACAAACACTCCTTTCGATCTGATATACTTTGAGCTGAATGAGATTCACAATTAGATATTTTATGCCTCTCGCATGTGAATAATATTAGAAGACATGACTCTGGACTACTAGAACAATTGTATACAATTCCAAAAACCTCACACATAATATTAAACTTCCATAACCAAAAAATTTTGGAGTCCATGTAAACGCAGTGCTTCTACCTAATTCACCGGTACTCTGGAAAATGGCAACAACAAAAGCTAATAACAGGTGGGACACAAACCCCATTTTCTCTGTCCCCAAATAACATGCTCTTGATGCTTTAAATGTCATAGAAAAGCAGTAGAGCATAGTGGTTGATGGCCTGATCTTTAGAACCAGACTGCCCAGGTTTTTAACCTGTTCCATCATTTATCCTTAGCTGTAAGACTTCGACCTCCATGAACCAATTTCTGCATGTGGCAAATGGAGATAATAATAACAACCCCATCATAAGGTTGTCACGAAGAGTAAAGCTCTCAGCATGGAGCCTGGCACGCGGCAGTGTTCAATCCATTTTGTCATTATTATTAGTTATTATAGTATACTTCCTGTTATGGTTCCTAATAACTTACAGGAGCAGAGTGGTCTTTAAAAAAATCTACTTCAACAAACATTCTATTGGGGTTCTATTTTCTAGCAACTTCAACTACGCAGAACAGGGCTGGAAATCAGTCAACGAGAGGCTGCCTTTCCAAGGAAAGAGCTCTCCATCACTGAAAGCTGGCAGAATACCTGGCAGAGAGTCTCTATAGGAAATTTCTACTTTGGGTGGTATGTTGGATTATACAATTCTAAGGTCCCTGAGAATTCCAAAGACAACAAACAAGTTTCTGAGACAAAAATGGATGTTACAGATCGCACATGAAATACCATGATTACTCATAGGGAAGTCCGTCAGGTTTATTCACTCTTTATTTACTCTTAATGTATTCAAAATTCCACCAAGCTTGATGACTAGTTGCCAACCTCTCACTGAAGTTAGAAACTTTTGCAGTGGATGGTGAGTGACATGCTCCCATTAACATGAATAAGAAGAGAGAGCAGGAGCATGACATGAGCAATGTGAGGTGAAAAACATAAAGAGAAAGCAGAGAACTAAAGAAAAGTCGTGACAGTCTATGATCTTTAAGGGTGGGGGAAAGAGCCTGGCCTCCAATATTTACTGAATTACTAAAGATAAGACAATTGCTGTTCACAGCAAGAACTCTGAGTCATTTCTTTAAAAGGAGAAATCATGCATCAAATGTTCTACTTAAACAGGCTGGGACTGTGTAACACATTTTAGAAACTCATTCAGTATGAACAATTAACATTTTAAAGTTTGTTGTTTTTCACTGATCTGAAAGTCTGTAGGTAGAACCTTTCATTCCCCAGCAAAGTCGATTAATAATACTTAAAAACAGCACAGTTAGCACATTACTGTCTGTGTTTTATGTTCTGCCTGGCTACACTCTTAAATGTCTTGGGAACAGAGATGAGAAATTTCATTTTTATGTAATTTTGCTCCAAGTTTCACAGCACTCTGGAGGCAAGTAAGAAATGCTCATGAACATATCACAGTGTTCAGTACAAAGAGGTACTCAAATATATGCTAAACAAGTGAAATTCAAGGTTAAGTCTACAGGTCTGTGTGTATATATGTTTAAACGTGAATTTAATATGTGGGTTTTGCAGCAGGAAGACACATGATTCAGAATTAAACAAGGAAACCGAGTCTTAGCTTTATAATTCAATCTTTCTGAGCCTGTTTCTACTTTGGCTATTTCTATTATTCAAGTGTGGTATCTTCTGTTTTCAACGATGGTAATATTTTACAGCTAATCTATGTATGCAGGCAGAGCTGAGAATTTCACTTTAGAATTATCGACTAATTCTGAACTTACTACACTTCATTGAACGAGTAGGTAGTGTTATACATATCTGTCATTCAAGAAACCACTTTAAGTGTACGTAGTGCTTTTCCTTAAAAATCCTTATACTTTTTTTTAAGGATTCTAATTCTCACAGCAGTCTCAGATAATTAGTCAGCAAATATTTCTGTTCCTTCACGGAGGAAAAAAAAAGAAATGACTTACTCAGAGTCACACAGAAGTTAATGAATACAATGAACGCTTATGTAAACTCTTCTTAAGGCAAGTTCTCTAGCCGACAGAAGGCTAGGCTGTTGGGACAGTCTAAATGGATGCACCTAAAAAACGGTCCAAAGTTTCTTTAGTAAAAATATCGATAGTCAGGAGGAATAATCCAGAGTTCAGAATTCTAGTTCTGTCCAGGGAGAAAGCACTAATTCTGACCCCTCCCCTACCTTTCGTCTCACAGATCATCACGTTACTAAACTCGCTCTCTCCTCCTTCATTGAAGCATTGCATTTTAATATCATAGGAGGTTTCTGGCTGCAGGTGGCCTATCATGTGCCACTGCTTTGAACCTAGAAAGGAAAAATAAAAGATAAGCTTTACAACCCACAACCTAAACAACACTGTCAATAAAATCATTTAGTAATTTTGAAATGAGGTTGGAGCAGCAGCCATCACCATATAGTCAGTTTGTGCAATAAAAGTGTACTTCATATAAATATTTCAGCAATGCACAACAGATAAATAGCATTTCTATTACATGGCATGAAAAAATGGTAAAGAGAAGAGAGAAACTGAATTAAAGCTCTACCTGTGTGTGGGCAGACTTTGTTTCATTACAAGTAATTAGTAGTAAGTCCTTCATAAAATACATGTTAATTTTATGCATAAGTAAACAAAACAAAACACCACCTCAAGTCCTTTGATCACCTACTTCAGCCCAGCAAGTCAATCGCTCTGTCCACCTAACCAGAAAGCAACGCCACGTATGAGGTCAGAAAACAGTGCCTTACCCAGAACAAGTGACCACTTACAAGACAGGCCTCAGCGAAACTCTCATTTCCACTGTAATAGACACAACATGATCCAACATATAAATGAATGCCTGAATTCGAGAACAGTCAGAAAGCAAAGTCTACTATGGGAAACTCTTGGCTACCGCTCCCACCATTTCTTTCCTTTCGCACCAGGGTCTCCAAACCACATCTCTAACAGAATAATCCTGTTCCCATGGTGCGCAGCCAGCATTTCATTTAGAAACACTTCTAAACTGAACACTCCAGTATAAATGACTCTCCGTTTTTACTTCTGTGACCTGTGACAAACTTTAATAAACAGGGACACTTCTGCCAGATTCAATGAACTCTTCAAGCACTTTTAATCCTTCTTAGAAAATACCTCTTCAACCTGTTTCCACTGTTTCTTAGAAACTCAACTATACCACCAACTGATTTAAGAGTCGATTAAAGGGGAAGAAAAACAAAACAAAACCAATCCACGCACACAGGTCATATCTACTTGGCTGACAGGACCAATAGCTCTGGGATCCTTTCTAACTCAACACAGACAAAAACACCTTGACCCGGAAGCACCTTGACCCCTTTCCAGGATACCAACACAAAGCCCCTCGTTCATATTTTATAAGCCCCATATTTTATAAGGAAGAGAATCTTCTTGTTTTAGGATCAAGGGACTATGAAAAGCTCAAGAAGTGAGGAATTCTATGCCCCATTTATACGTGTAAAGAGGACCCTAAAAGAAACTTGACTCAGAATCTACTTGAGACAGGAACAGATCTATTTTTAAATCCCAAAAACTTTTCTAAAAGACTTCAACATTTTTCTGTATCTTTAGGTCTTTCCCAGCCTTCCACTCACCTATCACCATTCGCTTGAATAATTATTACACTAGATTTGAAGTTCTCCTTTCGTAGCACTAGTAAAAAAATGGAATTAAACTAAACTCTGATATGTTTCTAATAAGAGAGAATAAAGTAATACATATTTTGTTAGATTAACATCCCGTTGTCATGGTAATTATTCCAGTTACAGGAAATATCGGCAAAGAGAAAGTTTTACGGCTCACTGATGAAAAAGACACCTAAGTGCGTTATTAGGTTTAAAATCAACCAACCAGCGTATCCTTTGCTTAGCAGGCAGTTTTTTTCTCCAAGAATATTTTAGAAAGGGTAAAAAACCAAAGCACAGGCTTAAAGATCAGGATCACTGATACTTTGATTTACCTGGAACTCAACTTAATTTACAAGATTAAAATATTCATCACGAAAACATGGTATGTTGGAAATGTTTAGTTTATCTAAATGTGGAACCTAATTCAGAAGATAGGATAACTTAATATAATTGCTCTTCTCTTACTGTATTCTTTAACAATGTAATTGTGTTTCAAAGCTTAAACAATTTTGAGTCAATATACATAAGTAATCTAAACCTTTAAAGAAAACTTTACGTACAAAGGATAAATACTTCTGCCCCTCGGTTTGGGAAAACAAGCCAACAGTTTCCAACTGCCACGAAAAGAATTTCAAGTGCATAAACTTGAAAATAAGGAAGGAGCAAATTACACAGCACAGTGAAGCCCACTTAAACATCTAACTGCTCCATCTATTACGTTCATAAACAAGTCCTCTGTGAACCACAAGGCAAAGCTCACATATACAGACACCTGTAGTGAAAACAAAGGCTTCTTTAGAGCAATTTCCCAGTTCCACGCTCGACAGTCACATCACTCAAGTCTGCAAAAGTTCAAAGATTTAACTAGAGAATATAGTTTCGAAACTCTTTAGCAGCGGATTATTTCTAGAGTAAAACCCAGAAGGGTGGGGAAGAGAGTGATACAGATGGAGACAGAGAGGGATGTTCATTTTACTGACATTTGCCTTGTTTAGAACGATTTTCTAACAAAAGCGTAGCCTCTCTCAAGAGATTTTAAAAATAAAAATCTGATAGCCCCACTCGCCTAACTCAGATAAACTAAAATGAAGACCGAGCCAGGACTAAAGTGTAGATCAGTCACTAACAATTCTCTCCATTTCGTTTTTTAAACAGCTTTTTTATGAAGTAAACTATGCATGTGGAAAAATAGCCATCACTGTACAGCTGAATGTTCATGAACAGAACACAGCCATGGGACCAGCACCCCGGTGGAGAGAGAGAGGAGTCCTGGCTCCCCCATCCCCATCATGCTCCCTCCTACCACTGCTCCCTCAAGGCAGCTACTATCTCAACTTCACAGAATCCTTTTGCCACTAACAATGATCTTTCCACATTTCCCCAATTCTTAACGTCTAAAGCAGATCTGGGGGACTCGTTTCTTTCCTGCTTTTCCAGATTAAGAAAAGAGAAACAATCACTCTTTCATCCAAAAAATATGCTGGGTATTAAAACTTAGACAATAAACTTTTTATCATATTACAAAAGTAATTCCATTGGATAAACAGTAAAAGGAATGCTGCCATATTTCAAGAAACGTGACGGTGCATATTAAAAGTAATTTATTATAAGACTACTTGTAACAAAAAACTACGAGCAGTATTTGACGTCAAGAATTCAGAGGAAAGAAACCTTGGCCTGGGACGATTTTCTGACACAATCCATTAGGAGATTAATATTTCAAAAAAGAAGAATCTTGGAGTGAAAAAAAGACCTTGGAAGAAGCCTTCCTCCCAAACTAAGAATCCCTTCCAAGATATCACTGAGAAACAGGCACCCAGCTTCTACTGAACACCTCCCGAATTAGGGAGCTTATTATTTTGTGAGAGAACCATGTTAAAAATGCAGTATTGGAGGGTTCTTCTTCACAAAATTTCCTTGTAGCCCCCCTCTCCCACCCCAACAGGCTGAGTTCCTCTTCCACATCCTAGTCCTTAAAAACTTGGAGACAGCTGTCCTGTTGCTGGTTCATTGTCTTTTTTTCCAACCTGATTGTTCCCAGACACTCCACTGTTCTTTTTGGACTCCAAGCATTCATTCATTCCTTCATTCAATAAACACCAAACATCTCATCACTGTAGGACTTGGGACACAGCTGTGGGAAAGAAGGCCCTTTGCCCACAAGGAGGTTAACATTTAGTGGGGGACACAAACTTTAAGCAAATAATTCCGTACACACACACATACACACAACTAAACTAGGATAAACTGCATGAAGTAAACATAAAGCGCATGGTTAGAAATCACAAGGGTATCTCCTGTCAATGGGAGGGGGTTCTCTGAGCAAGGAACATTCAAGCACACAACAGACAGAAGTGGAGGTCCTAGATGAAGCCTTGGGGGAGGTAGCTGGAACTGCCGTGTGCCAAGGTCCCGAGGCAAGAAGGATCTTGGTGCACACGAGGAGGAGACAGAAAGAAGGCCCATGCGTGACGGAAGACACGGTGAGAAAGGGAGAGTGCGTGACACATAGTGGAGGTGAGGCAGACGCCAGCCAGACCACGTGCGGCCCTCAGACCACAGGCAAAGTTCCGGATTATATTTTCTTTTTCTTTCTTTCTTTTTTAAAATTAATTAATTTTATTTTTGGTTGTGCAGCGTGGCTTGTGGATTCCCCAACCAGGGGTTGAACCTGGGCCCTTGGCAGTGCAAGTGCGGAGTCCTAACCACTGGACCGCCAGGGAAGTCCCTGGATTATATTTTAAATATAGTAGTCAAAAGGCAGTTTCAACACCCTTCGCGCTCTCGGCTGTTTTCTTCTCTACATATATTCAACTTCTTGGCATCTCTAAAAATGGGTAACACGCTCAAGATGTGATCTTTCTAGGACAGACTTCAATGGAACTGTTGCCTGAGACATTCTTTTTTTAAATATAGCTAGAAGTTGTAATTGATTTTTACATTCAGGCCACTATTCATTTACACAAAACAGAAAAGTTTTTTTCAGATGAACTACTGACAAATCCTATCTCCCCCACTCTTTTGTAACTGACTGTTTCTTTAAGCAAATGTAAGATGGTATATATACAGTTGACCCTTGAACAATGTGGGTCCACTTTTACACAGATACTCGGTAGTAAATGCTACACTACTACACAGCCTGTGGTGGGTCGAACCTGCAGATGTGGAGGAACCCTGGATATGGAGGGCCGACTGTAAGTTATACGAGGATTAACGCCCCCCATTCTTCAAGGGTCCACTGCACTAAATTGGAAAAATTATCTTCCTTTGGGAAAAATTCAAAGTAATAGTACATATGCCATTTCATTTTTTTACTCTGTCTTAACCTGGGATAATGTTTTTCATAATATTTATAAACCCTCTCCCTCCAAAGCTCCTTTATCAGGACTCCCACTTGTCCTTGTAACTTACCTTCCACAATATCCCTCTTGTAATCACTGTCATTGTCACTATCTGTTGGCCGGTAATAGATATAAAATCCTTGAATGGGAGTGTTATTGTTACTTGATGGAATGTACTAGAAAAGAGAAGCAAAGACTTGTCAAAGACAAAAATAAATGTAACTTTCACATCCATTAAGATTTATTTATCTGTGTGGCAATATTTTTTTAGCTTCATTTTGCAAACATCCTTGATGACCATTTTAAATTTAATTTAAAGGTATTCAAAGGTATTAAGAGCATTTTAGCTTACTGCAGGGCTAAACAAAAATAAAGCAATATATCTCACCAGGTTCAAAGACATAAAAGTACATTGGGTTCAAAAGGAATAAAACATGACATGGCGATTAAGTTAACACTTGGATGAGAGCTGAGGAGATCATCATTTTATTTTTAAACCTGCCCCTCTTATAACATGTGCTTTTACACAAATATCTGTGCCCTTCAATTTCCCCTTACTTGAAAGTTCAAAAATTTGCCGTTCATAGTATTGTGTCACAAGATATTAAATTAACATGGCCAAATCAGAAACTCTTCTCATTAGAGAAGATGTTTTACTTACCGTCCACTTGAGCATGATCTGAGTATCACTGACAGCTTCTGTGTATGCGATGTGAGGTCCAGTTATCGGACGGTTAGAAAAACGATTGGGGAACCCAGCCACCTGATAAGGACGAGAGGCCGAACTCCGAAAACTCTCACCATAATGATTGATAGCAATTACCCTAAATTTGTATGTTGAACCTTTTGAGGGGGGGAAAAAAACCCATAATTTTTTAAAAGCTATAATAAGACATCTGAAAGGACAATATTCAAAATACGACAATTGTGCTTAAGTATCTCTCTACAGTAACAACAACATCCTCGAAAGCCTAGATGGTGAATAGATTTCAACGCAGTTGCCAACTCCTATTCACTGGTATTGCATGTGTTCACTGAGTGTGTTCAAGATTACAAGACCTTATTGGAGTCGCTGGGAGAGACGGACGGTGTCCGTCATGGAAGGGGGCAGGGAGAAAATGGGAAAGAGCACGTTACTCTTTCAACATCCTGTTCTGAAGTCATACCCATCAAATACAGGACGAGCTGGTGTATCTGTGCTCGAAACTAGGTTCTTTTCCCTTTCAAAGAAACAACTGAAGCGAAGTTTAATACGGTGAATACGTCTGTGAAGAGGCACTGTGTGGGTGATAGCAGATGTCACTCTCCTCCCGCTAATAATAGGATAAGGGGAGCAGATTTAAGCTACAACAGAAGGTATCTGTTTGGATTAGATATTAAGAACTTAAAAAAAAAAAACTCTAAGGATTGTGAGTTTCTGAAAATCTGAATCTAAAGAATAAATTAGACTCCTAAAGCAAGTTTCCTAAAAGCTCAAAAATAACCCCTGGGCATCTGAAGACAGTCTTTTCTGTCTGTAAAATGTTCCTTAGCTTTGCCCATATTTAAAACTGCCATCTTCTCCCAACTGTACCTACATGTTCCTGGGCTCCTCATGTTACCTGTTTAGACAAACACAGGTATTTGCTACTAAAGTACATTTAAAAGTCCATCAACAAAAATGGTCATGAAACCCAAACAAATAAAAGTAAAGAAAGTTGATTTGTGATTACTGCTTTTCTCTTTTACAGTTTAATTTCTTTCATACACTGGGGGGCTGGGGGAGTCCCCTGCTGCTGAAACAAAACTTGCAGAACAAAGAGCTGTTAGTGTTGTCTCGTCTTCATAAAATAAAGCAATGGGTCTAACCATGCTGAGATGCATCATCAGATTGATTTTAGTCAAATAAGCAATTTTTCTCTTAAAATATTCATTCACAGCAAAACAGACACACACACACACACACACACACACAAAGATGTCACCACGACACTGTTTCTATTTATTCGCAGTTAGAAATAATCTAAAGCCCAGAAATGATGAATGGCTAAGAAAATCATGGTGTACTTACTTGGTAGATACACAGTTATTAAAAAGTGAGTTTCTGAAGAATTGTTAATGATATTGGAAAATGCATATGATATAGTATAGGGGAAAGGGGTCACAAGATAATATTTATGGCACGATCCTGGTTTGTATTAGAAAGGAAAGAAGACTAGAAAGAAATACAACAAAATATAAACAATGGTTATCTCTGGATGGGTGGGTTTCAGGTGACTATTCTCTTTTTATATTTTATTTTCAAATTTTTATACAATAAGCTCATATTACTTTAACAATTAGAAGAATATGAGGTTATTAAGAATTTGCATCTAAAGTCAGCACTGATGGTTTAAAAGAGAACGTTTGCATATCACTACCTGGCTCTAAACTACGCACTTCCACAGAAAGTTTGGAAGGAGGAATGTCTTCAGCTGCCACCAGCCAATCGCTAGTCCGCATCCGTTTATATTCGACCTTGAAGGCAGTGATTGGAGACCCCCCATTTGCCCGAGGAATCCAAGTGACGTAGACGGACGTCTCTGATGCAGTGGAGATAGTGGGCCGATCAGGTGCCTCTGGGACTGGAAATGGAAACATTCATTTCAATAACCCGCGGCAGCAGAGACAAGAATGACTCAGATCGACCGCGAGGGATAAATCCCAAACATCATTGTCTTAATGGCTCTTCACCAAACTTCTTTCCAGAGTTAACAGTATTATGACTACCCTCCTGTCCTCTGTTAAAAGCTATTGGGCAATGAAATCGCCAAATACAGCACGGAAGGAAGGAAGAGTGAAAAAATTTGTAAATTTGATAATTAGCTCTGAAACGTTGAAAGCTAATGAGTATGATCATTATGACCATGCTATCTTGGATTCCTGGCTAAAACAGTGAATACGTAATTATTACTTGGTGCTTCAAGTCTGACTGTGGTTAAAATTTACAGTAAATTTTCAAAGTGATGTGTTACTTAAATGTTTTTCTTTACCCATACAGAAAACACACTCAGCAAACGATCTACAGATTATTATATTAGCTATTACTATTGTAGCCTATCAATAATCAGTAATGTAGCTATTACTTTTGTAGGAATGCTACTCCAAAAAACAGACTGTAAGCAGTAAATAGGGATAACACTTAACCAATAATATCAATACTAATAAAAATGGGAGGAGAGAAAGCAGGAAGGCAGGACGTGCAGTTAAGTGAAGAGACAAGTGCTATCAGGAAACTGATAATCCACGTGATCTTGCACATGACCTTGTAGAAAAAGGGGGTCAGAGAGCTACTGTCTGGCAGTTTTCAGTTAGCACTGCCAAGGGCAGGGGATGTCCTAGTCCCCAAATGGGACGGTTTCGATTCTGTGGCAGGTGGACACCTCAGCAGTGAGTTCATCAGTCATTTAAACCGTGTACCTAACACTTGTTGCTGACCAAGCAATCTTGTGGTTTTAACGGGCTTCCCATTTGGTCCCTAAAGGAAAGGATGCAGACAGAAACAATCTGGTCTGTATGACAGTTACATTAAACTGCCCATTTCAGTTTACGTTAATCACCTGTGAATTTTGTAAGAGTGAGCTGGTTCTCAAGAGACCAACTATCCTTTGGCATGCTAACAATCAAGTGTCTAGAGCTAAAACAAGGAGGGCCAACTCTGGGCCACGGTCACATTACTCTGGTGAATTACTCAGGGAGCCCTGTCTCTGTCCAGCCTGGGCCTGGCCTCATGCAACACCCCTCTGTCTCAACACCTCTTCAATCTGACTACAAATACACAAGAACAAAATCATGTTGCATATGGTACCTGCATGGAGACAACTGTGGCATTTTAAAAATAAACTGCTTAATGGATAAAAAGAGGAAGATATTCAAAGCAGGCAACTTGGCATGATACTTACTGTATTCCTTTCAAGTTAGAAAGCAATGGAAACAGAATGAAGAGAAGTGTTAGTGAATCTCTTTTTTTTAATACCAGATAACGAAACAACTTCCTATGCTGATTCACGTGAGGTTAAAACTCATCAAAGAATACCACAGACCAAAGAGAAAAAGAAAGTTATTAGGGGAAAATCTCTACTGAGAAGAATATCATCAATATCTAAAAGAAATAGTGTGTAACTGTTAGGAGATAAAAGAAAGAATACTGCTCTTGGCGTTCAAATATCTGACTGTGAATAGCAGTTCCACCACTTTCTGGATGGTGGATGATGATGATCTTTCTGGATGATCTTAGGCAAGCTGCATAACCTCCTTGAGAGTCTCAGTTTCCCGCTCTGTAAAATAGTTATGCGACCTTCCTCACAGGGATGTTGTGAAGATTAAATAAATCACTTCTTTATGGTTATCTCTGCTTGGATAACTCCAAACTCAAGATTTCCAGAACAGAATCCACAATCTTCACCTAAAGATTCTTATTACCTATCTTGGTAAATGGTCCAAGTTGCCCCAGCCCAAGTCACCATATTTCTTCCTCTCATTCAGTGTAGATTCAACTCCCTTTATCTCTCATCTATGTCCTCCTTCTCCACTCACGCTGCCACTATCTTTATTTCTAAGCCTCACCTGTTGCCACTCCTCCTGTCCCGTCTCTAAAATCCTTCAGGCTTCTTTCTAGCTTCTGGGGGAAGACTAAATTTTTAAGTACATCATATACGGCACCCACCCACCTCCCCACTGTAGCATCACTTCACACAGCAACCAGTCATGCTCAATAACATCTCTGAATCTCTACATGAAATAGAACACGTCATTCATCTGTCTCTGCACAAGGAGGGGTCTCTGCCTAGAACTGCTTCTCCTATTTCTTCATCTAGCGGTAACATTCTTATCTTTGAGGCTTAGCTCAGGACGCCTCTCATCACCACGGGGCCTCCTTCATAGCAAGTGAGTGATTTAGATATTTCTCTTCTGACCTCACAACAACAAGGGTGGAATCAAAATCACTGTTATGGGTTAATTTGTCTGTCTTCCCTACTATATTGGTATTGGTTTAATTGTCTGTATCATCCACTATACTGTAAACTTCTCCAAGGGCAAGATTTATTTTATCTCTGCTGCTCCAGCATTTAGTACAATGTGTTAAGTCATCAAGTTTTTGTTCTTCTGATGTCAGTTTTATACCTATGAAGTTGACACTCCTATATCTGCTTAAGGAAGCGGAAAGGTTCCTCAGAAGTAAATGGACTCAAGAAAAAGCAGCTCATGATATTGAAGATGCAGAGGTGCTCCAGAGGGGTGTTCAAATGTTATGGCTTGCTTTTGTCTGAAACCAATGCATGGAAGATTATAAAAATAGGGAAGAGGGCTTCCCTGGTGGCGCAGTGGTTGAGAGTCCGCCTGCCGATGCAGGGGACACGGGTTCGTGCCCCGGTCTGGGAGGATCCCACATGCCGCGGAGCGGCTGGGCCCGTGAGCCATGGCCGCTGAGCCTGCGCGTCCGGAGCCTGTGCTCCACAATGGGAGAGGCCACAGCAGTGAGAGGCCCACGTACCGCAAAAAAAAAAAAGAAAAAAAAATAGGGAAGAGAAGCTTGAAAATTCTTAGAGCTCAGCAATAAAATGTTAAGCCTTCCCTAGATCACAAAAAGCACATTATGCTGTAACAGTAGAATTCATGTGTGATTAAGTACTAAAAAGAAGTCTTTTGAAAATTCTACTGCTACGGCATCTAAAAACCGTAAGATATAACAATAATGCTGAGTATGCCATGTAGTCCATTCAATAAAAAAAACTAAACCTTACTCTAGGTACCATCATACGTTTTGACAAATCATTTTTTTAAAAAAAGTCAGATGTTCAGAGTTCAAATGTAAATTTGGTCTCCTTGCCAGAGAGGAGACAGAAAAATCCCTTTTGTGAGTTATAAAAACTTAGTATCATAACATTTTGAATTTGAGTTTAAATATAAACCATGGTACTGGGTTACCAAGATCTGAATATAGGACATTTAAAAAATGGTTGAAATAGAACCTAAAAGAGCTGTATGGTAGGATATAATCTGAATAGTAAACAAACACCCTGCGCCACTCCACCCCCCAAATAATCTGAAACAGGTCAGTAACATCTGAAAACAAGCAAAATGAATAAATGAAGGGTCTTCTCTTTACCTCCACTGTGCCTGGAGGGATCTGTGAGTATCACTCCAAAGTTGTCTGCAGCCTCTGAAACAACAGGGCGCTTAGGGATGCCGACAGGTGGAGAGGAGGCCTGGGTGTTTTTGGATGATGTTGTTTTCTCTAGAAAGGTATAATAATAATATAATATAATATAATATAATATAAGCATCTATGTATAAGTAAGAAAAGATACTATGAAACTCACCTGGCATATAGATATAAATATATAAACTTATCGTTACAGTGTCTAAATTTAAAACCTACATTGTAATTACTTAGCTAATATGAGGAATTAACTTTAAAAATTACTTTGGCTTTTTGTGGTACCTATAACTAAAATGTGTCTTTCTTCACCAGGCTAGCTTTAATTTACACATAGAAAAAATGACACAAGTGAAAAAGCCAAATGACTAGAGTGAAGGTTTTCAAACTATTCACCCATTTTTCTTTTTACTGTACATATTTCTTAATTCTGACACATAAATCCATTATTTAAGAGCTTCTGTTAAGCTTCTTCACGAGAAAGCTGTCACGTTAAGTTTTAAAATTTCAAGAGGCAAAAAGTGAAATTGGGTGATTGTTTTAAAACTGAAATACATGCTTACTACTCAGTATTCAGGTCAGACTTACTATTCAGGTCAGACTTTATAAACAACTAAGGACTAATTATGGGAGTTAACTCAAAATACATTTCAAATAAGAAATACTCATTATTTTTCAGGCCAGACTGAGTAATTAGATGAAAGGGTCTTTTTCTTTTTTTTCTTTTTAATTAATTAATTAAATTTTGGGGGGCTGCACTGGTCTTTGTTGCTGGGCGCGGGCTTCCCCTAGTTGCGGCGAGCGGGGGCTACTCTGTTGCGGTGTGTGGGCTTTTCATTGTAGTGGCTTCTCTTGTGCAGCACAGGCTCTAGGTGCGCGGGCTTCAGTAGTTGTGGCACACGGGTTCAGTAGTTGTGGCGCACGGGCTTAGTTGCTCCGCGGCATGTAGGATCTTCCCGGACCAGGGCTTGAACCTGTGTCCCCTGCATTGGCAGGTGGATTCTTAACCACTGCACCAGCAGGGAAGTCCGAAAGGATCTTTTTCAAAAGCCAATAGACAATTTCTTCTCAATCATCAGAACTCCTTTTTAATACTGTGCCACCCTAAGAATACTCCTCTCCCCAGTTCCCATCTCTGCTCACTGAAGTCTTTTGTTCATTTATGGCCAACCTGCAATGGCATCTTTTCAATCAAGCTACCCTCACAAGCTACCCCACAGAAAGACTATCCTCTGGCATCTTCTCTGTAAGTCTTTCCTAGTCCTTGTCAGATCTGGTTTCTCTCCCTATTCCCTTGCCTTCCTCCAGTCTATCCTTACCCTACACCCAGTATGTCCCATTGAAACACACAATAGATTGTGTCACAACTCTGCTCAAAACCCTCCAAAGCTTCTGGCTCACTCAGGGTCAAAGTCAGTGTCCTTGCAGGGTGGACAACGTACTTAGTGCTTTGGCCACTCTGCCATCTCCCTGAGCATTCTCCCGTCCCCACTTACTTTACTCCCATCACTATGGCCCCTCAGTGTTCCTAGGGCACACCAAGTACACCCACCCCAGGGCCTTTGCACTTGCTATCCTCTCTACTGGGATGTTCTTGCCCTAGATACCCACATGGTTTTCACACACCTCCTTAAAGTTCTGCTCTGCTGTCAACTACTCATTGAGGAGTTCTCTGGCCACCTGCTGAAATTGTGACAACTGCTATCTCATACACTTCCTATACTATACCAATCCCTTAATTTATTTCTCCTGTTAACACTCACCACCTACTAATGTTCTTATAACTTATCTCTCCCAACTAGAATGGTTAAGCTCCATGAGGGCAAAGGAGTATTGTCTATTTTGTTTATTGCCTGGCACAGAGAAGCCATTCAGTAAATATTAGCTGAACTGAAATTTTGCTTTGAGTTGGTATTTATGTATATATGTTACCTTTCTTAACAAAGTAGAAGCTCCAATAGGATGGACCTTGTCTTGATCATCTTCATTTTCCCTGCATCACCTAGCCTACTGTCTTACCTATAACAAGCCCTCAAAAATATCTGTGAAATACTGGATGGAACAGAAGAATATGACCATCCAAATGTGGCCTCGAAAGTTACTATAAAAGTTTATTTGGTAAATTTATAAACAAGAATCTCTACTACCTCAAAAGACACTTATTATTAAAGTGACATCAAGACAGCCAACTCCTTCCACTTAAGGAAGATGATGTTCACCTTTGCTGGTTCGGAAGGTGAGCATGGCAGGCTGTCCTTCACCTGCTGCACTCCTTGCCACCATCAAAACTTCGTAGAGACTCGATGGCTCCAGTTCCATTAAATGGAGCTCATTTTCACTTCCTGGGACTCGAACCGTGTGCCATCTTCCCACCACGCCAACACCATCTTCCAGCTACTCAAGGGAAAACAAGGCATTTTTTTTAAAAAACGAGATACAGGGCAGAAGAATCTTTCATTCCAACTGGATAAAAACTAGAAGTCATTCAATTCCAGATGAATTTTTGGGAAGTAATACACTATTGAAAGTGAAAGAGATGTAACCCCTCTCCACATTAAGAAATAGAAGGAGACCTATAGCAAGAACTTGGGGATTCTCACTGTGCAAAGACTCCTGCTCCGTTAGCTGCCACTAACTTACAGCCTCAAGCAAGTTATTTGATCACCCAGTTTGTTTCCTTTTCTTGTAATGGAAACAATGCTCCTTTCTTACTGGGCTAATGGGAGAATTAAATAAGTATACAATAACATGTATTAATGATAATATATACTATGCATAATATATGATAAATCAAAATATATATTATGTATGTCTATACGTGTATAAATTATATAATTATGCATTATATATTTCCAACAGTCTTGCTTCATGTCTTGACACTGTTCAATGTGAGCTCGAGGAAACAGAAAGAGATCCAATCCGTTGGGTCTTGATTAACGGAACCAAGAGCCAACATTACATGGGAAGTTTCACATGGATAAGAATATCAGTGAAACTATCTGCATCTAGAATCATCAGGTTACAAACAGTGAATAAACTCTCAAATATCACCATGTTAATTTTTCCAGATATTAAAAATATTACTATAAGGGGAGGGATGGAGTGGGAGGCTGGGGTTAGCAGATGTAAGCTTTTATATACAGGATGGATAAACAACAAGGTCCTACTGCATAGCACAGGGAACTATATCCAATATCCTGTGATAAGCCATAATGGAAAAGAATATGAAAAAAAGAATGTATCTATAGGTATAACTGAATCACTTTGCTGTACAGCAGTAATTAACACAACATTGTAAATCAACTATACTTCAATTAAAAAATACCTAAAGAAAAAATATTACTGTTAAATTATGGATACCAAAATGTCTTGAACATAGAAAATTATTTTAATTATGAGTGCATCTCCTCACATTTCATTTACAGTCTCATTAAATAAAGAAGGGAGATTTTTTTTCATTTTGCTTTAATAGAAGACTGTGGATAAAAAACATCATCTGAAAAATCAACTGAGACAATCAAGGTTTACCATAATAAATGACCAAACAATGTAAGGTTTTAATACAATTAAGAAGAGAACTTGAAATGAAAACATTTGTCAGAGATTATAAGGGACAACTTTGTTCAAACAGTTGTTTCTAATAAGAAATTGCTTTTTTACTAAATAAACTGCATTCTGCCATCTCAGAGAGGGAAGGAATTATTTTTTAAAAACTGGTTTATAGAACTTTATACCCAAGGGGTTAAAATATCTAATTAAAAATGTCTAAAAGTTACTGGGTTCTTAGAATCCCAATTTGAGGGGAAATTATTTGTACTTCATTCTTACTGCTTTTATAAGACTGGTAAATCCAGCATGATTGCTGGCATTTCTCTCCCAAACCCATCATTCTGGGACACTCCTGTTTCCTGCCACTCCACAAATGTGAAAGATAATAAGCATGTGTTATACACAGGATGTGAAGGTGTGAGAAGGGATAGATGATAAATGAGAAGACATTACCTTTCGATACTTCACAAAATAGGCATTGATGGGCAGCCCGCCATCCTTCCCCGCCCTCCAGACCAGGTTGTACGTATCTGGTGTGTGCGTCTGTGGGGGGCTCAGAATGATGGGGGCATCGGGGACAGAGGTACCACTAGCATTTTTCTCTGATGATGATTCTGTAGCACTGGAATGTTCCCTCAATGTAAATGAGCTCAATAGTCCAGTTTCTGAACCATCACTTTTATCATTCTGAGTGGGATCAGAAGGTGTGACTATTTCTGCTTTTGTATTTGTTTCAAAAGGAACTGCAGAGAAAAAGAGGAGATAGAAGAAATTCATTATTTCAGGGTCTCTCATACAGTGATCTAACACACTGTCAGCACAGTTTGAGCCCTAGAAGTTAAAGTAGGTAACATTTCAATTTATGATTCATGGAAACGTCTAATCTCCAGTAGCCATCTCTTATTCATGAAGGAGCAAATTAATTGTCTGAAAAATCAGTTCTATGATGCAGGAGTTTAGTAGCTGAAAGGATGCCATTCTTCCTTGCTCGACACCAGCATTCCCTCTTTTACAACAGCAATGTGCTAGTGTAACCTCAGAAGATTTTAAGTCGGAGAACAACTTTAACTCTAGTTGGTAAATGAAACACAATGAGTAATGCATTCCCTTGGGAACAAAGTAAAATAAATAGCAAAGAAAAGGTCAAGAGTCAGGCTATTTCCTACTGCGTAGCTAGTCTCCAAAGATATCTCAATATTCACACCCTTGAGCAGTCCCCTCCCACGCTGAATCCTGGCTGCCCTGTGACTCGTTTTAACCGACGCCAGGCCCAAGAGAGGCTGCCCTCTTCCACGCTTAAGCCTTAAGAAGGCCTGGCACCCCTACTATAGTGCTGCCACATACAGATAGATGCCCAAGCTAGCCGTGGAGAGGGGTGATGGGGGGGAGGGAGAGGGGGAGAGGGGGAGAGAGGGAGAGGGAGGGGACGTGGGTGGGGTCCAGCCCTTACAAAGATGCCACACATGTGAGTGAAGCCACTTTGGCTGTTCCAGTCCCAGGTGCCTCTGATTACAAGGCACTAAGAGACTCCAAGTAAGGCCTGCAGAACCGCCCAGCTGCATCTAGTTAACCCACAGAATTGTCAGGTAATAAAGAAGCTGTTGTTTTAAGTTGTTCACCTTTGGGGGTAGTTATACAACAACAGATAACTAAATACCTACCCTACACACGTAAGACAAACCACAGGCAAGAAGAGGGAAGAAATGAAGCAAGACTAGCAAGGATAAAGGACGAATTTACTTGTTTCTAAACGAGCCCTCTTTGCCGACAGAACACAAGGTTGGCTTAAGAAATTGCCAATCTATATCATACTAAGTGAAATAGTCAGGAAGAGATAAACAAATACCATATGATATTACTTACATGTGGAATCTAAAATACGATGCAAATGAGCTCATCTATGCCACAGAAACGGACTCACAGACATAGAGAACAGACCTGTGGTTGCCAAGAGGGCAGGGGTGGAGGAGGGAAGGATTGGGAGTTTGGGATTAGCAGATGCAAACTATTATATATAGAATGGATAAACAACAAGGTCCTACTGTACAGCACAGGGAACTATATTCAATATCCTGTGATAAACCATAATGCAAAAGAATATGAAAAATAATGTATATGTATAACCGAATCACTTTGCTGTACAGTGGAAATTAACATAACATTGTAAATCGACTATCCTTCAATAAAATAAATTTTAAAAAAGAATTTGCCAATCTAAAGATAAAACAGGCAGACAGCCTTAATACTTATTACTATGAGCATACAGAATCTATACAGGAAGGTAAAAATAATCTATTTGCGCTGAAAAAAATAAACTGGTCACCTACACCCAAAAAGAATAACAGAGCACATATTATGTGCCAAGCATTGTGCCAGACACTTAATAACCATCATCCCATTTAATTCTCAAAACAACATTCTTAGGTAGATGATAATATACCCACTTTACAGATGAAGAAAGTCGGGTTCTGAGAGATTAAGTGACAACAGCTGGCAGGAGAATGTTAGAGGTGCTGCAGTGAAAAAATGAGAGGGCAATTTATGAAAACAAACTGCCAGCACAATAAAACCCGAGGGTTGACAGCCTAGTTCCTCTAAAGCACTATTAATACTGGCAATGAAAAGTCTCCTGCTTTTGTGGAGGAAGGGAGCTGAGGAAACAACGGCAGAGTTTCTTTTCCACAATGAAGTCGGACTCCTGGTGAAAGGTGGGAGTGTGTTAGGAGAACTACTGCAGTTTCATAGAGAACCGACCAAAAAACAGGACTAACAGTCGAAGGTCAGTTCTCTGGTTCTCTGTTTGTTTAAAAGAGAGAAAAGGTGTCCCAGAAGCATCCTCCATCAAAGAAAACAAGAAGCTAGTGGGAAAATAATATAGAAGAAAACTAATTAAGTTCACTGAGACAGCTTCCAAATATTGCTCCTGGAACAGTTGTGTTTATCTAGTAAGTCAGAATGTGGGCTGGATGTGAAGGGTGTGGTCGAGAGCCTGTTAATGCAGAGATGGACTCTAGCAAGTAGAGGCAATTAGCTGTGGCTTAGGGCAGTGGAGAAGGACCTTTTTATCATTAGTGTTTCATGGATCCTCTGGGCAGGTCACCACTGGGAAGTGGTATTTGGCTGTAGAAGAGTTTGAATACCACACGCCTCAGTTTATACAGAGGCATGAGAAAAAATGTTATGCTACAGCCTGTGTCTACTGCAGAAGTATCAAAATTCCACTTGTGTTCAGGCTGCAACGAGACTTTTCCATAACTTTTATCGAAAAGGGGATTCAATTAATTTTCTTCTACTATTCCCAATAACAGAATTTGAGCATTCACAGACACTAGATACAATTCATAAGGCCTTCACAGTAATTTCCTAAGGTTCTTCACATACATGATCTCAATTTATCTTCAAAATAACTCTGTGAAATGGTCAGAAGAGACATCTAGCATTTTTTAAGGTAGAAAGTTTTTTGAATTGGAAAACAGACTGATAAAACTCTGGCTTTCTAAGTACTATAACTATGGTAATGTCTATGAATTAATGACTCTGAGTTGAAACCAGTTCAACAGGGAATGGAACCAGATCTGCCAAAGTTGTTCCCACTGTGACCACTCAAACCAGCAACCCCACCCTAAACTATTTAGGACCCCAGGCCAACTCCCATTATAGTTTTGAAAAGTTACAACTCACTCTACAAATATTTGTACATCCAGGACCTCAAAAACCCAAGGTCTCTGGAAAGAAAAAAAGGTGGGGGAGAGAGTCATCTTGCTTACTCCCCCCTTCATAAAGTAAAGGCTGCCAGCATGCTAGAATTTAATAATAAGCTCAGATTCCCACGGGAAGAAGTGGGTTGTTATGTGCTGTTCTGAGCTTTAACAGACTTAGCTAGACTTCAGTAATTACTATAGAGCATGTAAAAGAAGCAACGAAGGACCACTTAGGTAGGATGTAGCTCATGGGGTTACTATACATAAAAAATGGTATTTCTCAAGATATAAAATCCTGGGAGTGAGGAGGATCTTAAAGATCTAGAAAGATCTAATCTAAACAAGTTATGTATCTTCTAAGGGCTTCAGATTTCTCATATTTAAAGTGAGGGGCTTCCCTGGTGGCGCAGTGTTTGAGAATCTGCCTGCCAATGCAGGGCACACGGGTTCGAGCCCTGGGAAGGGGAAGATCCCACATGCCGAGGAGCAACTAAGCCCGTGAGCCACAACTACTGAGCCTGCGCGTCTGGAGCCTGTGCCCCGCAACAAGAGCGGCTGTGACAGTGAAAGGCCGCGCACCGCGATGAAGAGCGGCCCCTGCTTGCCACAACTAGAAAAAGCGCTCGCACAGAAACGAAGACCCAACACAGCCAAATAAATAAATAAATAAAATTTAAAAATAAATAAATAAAGTGAGGCAGTTAGACAACTAGATACTTACCTAGTTCCATCAGCTATGACTGTGATGTCTATGGCTCCCTTTACCCTTTATTTACATAAAATAATCACTTCAGGGACTTCCCTGGGGGTCCAGTGGTTAAGAATCTGCCCTCCAATGCAGGGGACGCAGGTTCGATCCCTGTTCGGGGAACTAAGATCCCACATGGCGCGGGGCAACTGAGCCTGCGCGCCGCACCTGCTGAGCCCACGCGTTCTGGAGGCTGCACACCACAAATAGAGAGCAGCCCACATGCGGCAAAGAAGAGCCCGCATGCCACAACGAAAGATCCCGCATGCCGCAACTAAGACCCGACACGGCCAAATAAATAAATAAATTTTTAAAAATAAAAATTTAAAAGAAAATCACTTCAACCAAATGATACCCAAACACTGCCTTCATGACAGTTGTCTTACGGCTAACAATACTGAGCAGAGCCACTCCTATTTTTGCTTAGCAGAACAGATATATAAACACACACACGTACACATACATATCCACGTCCATATGTGTGTATAAATTTATGCAACACTTAACTACCTCCTTTATTTAAGGATTATTAAGGTCTACTAGTATCAGTAACTATTTCTTCTTCCCTAAACACTACCAGAAAGGATAATTATAATTTAATAATAATTAGATAGTAGTAATTGTAACCTAATACGTAGTATTTATTGAAGGCATTCTACTTCCAGACGTCATTCTAAGCACTTTATAGGTACAGACTCCTTGAATCCTCACACCAGCCCTATGAATAGGGCACCCTCGCCAATGCCCACTGATATAAGATTTGAATGTAGATTAGGTCAAATTTGAATTAATTTGAATAATACTGATATTCTATATACCAGTACTCCAAATTAAGTCATCATCACCCAAAATCAGTAAAATATAAAGAATATTATATTATACACCCTATTAGAACAATAACTTTGAATAAGGTTGAGGCAAATATACATACAAATGGGTGTTGTTTGACAGTACGCGTGACGCAACATCCCCAATAAAAGCCAACTCTTTAGACTGAATACTATCCTCACTAAGGGCCCACCTGAAAATACCTGCAACGATATTTTCAGCTTAGAAAACCAAAAGTATTAATGCCCCAAAGAGGTCATACCTTGGGCTTGCTCCCAAATGAAAGTGTCCTACAGGACAACTACAAGCTTAACAAACCCACTAGAAGTGGAGACCAAAGTTCATCTGGTTCGCATAAGGCCAAATACCAAAAAATGCAATTCTACATTTCACTGTTGTTGGCAAATACATACATATTTAGAGGTGGCCAGACTCATTAAAATCTACTTCAAATCACTTTATCCCCTACTATCAAAGGAAACCATTCACCTGGGAAAAGATACTAATGACAACTCACCAACAGTGAGGACGGCTTCTGACTGTGCGGTGCCGTGTGCGTTTGCAGCTTCGCAGGTGTACTTCCCAGCGTGTTCCCGAGTAACAGCCTGAATATATAGAGAGCTTGAGCCAGCCTGGGACATGATGAAGTACACAGGCTCCAGGTCAGAACCCCCAGGTCTTGATAAGTGCGGTTTTCGGGATTTAGATCTAAGAACTTGAGACAAATGGCTGGTTATCAATCCATGCCTGTCGTACCAACGAATGGCTGGAACCGGCACCCCGGTGGCATTGCAGGACAAAGTCACGGAGTCTCCAGAGGCCACCTCTGCACTTGCTGGTGCTGTAATTATGACAGGCTTGAGTCCGCTGTCTGTTAAAAAAAGTAATTCACATAAATTAAGAACATTATAGTATCTACAATGCAAAATAATTTCATCCTATTACATAAATGTTGTGTCGTGCGCAAGTAGCTGTCTTAGAAGCAACTTTTCTATGTGTGTTTCTAAACAGTGTTTTACATGCAGAACAGTGTGGTGAACATGTGCATTCACTGAAGTAACGGTGTTTGCAATGTCATTAGCAAGTAGTAATGATAATAGTAATGATTAGAACAAAGACATCTCCTTCCTTGTTAGTTCGCTTCTCAACTTTCACCAAGTAAAGCAGTCAATAAAAAGTAGAATTTTTCATCGTGTGGGCTCCGAGACATTTCCCACATAGGTTGCCTGTCCTTCAGAAAGAAAGGAATGTATATAAAGGAATCCATAGAGAGTTTTCCAATTTGCATCCTCAGCGCATCTGACCATTGTAAATACAGAACATGTGAAGCCAAAACCTCAGGCTTTAACATGAAAAAGGTGTAAAGAAGTACAAAACTAAATAATAGTCCTTCAAAAAGACAGTCATTCCAGGGCACACACACACACACACACACACACACACACACAATCCTGGGAGAAAAACCTGTTCTGAATGACAAACATATTTCTGACCAAATACGTGAACAAATTTTTGTTTCTAAACAAGTGGCACCAACTCTTTCCTTTTGGTCCCAGGTATTTTGGGGGGGGGTATTTTTAAGTGATCTCACAATGGAATATCGATTACAAATGACATTTTCTCCAGCACATCTTTCTCCTTTTCCAGTCCTACTTCCTGTGTTTGACGCAGTCTATCAACAATGATCGGATTTCTGAATTTTTACTAACCTAAGAAGTGTAAAATGCTTTCATGGGTCGTAACCTGCATTTTCCTCAGTACTAATGAGGTTGACTATCTTTTCACATACTTATCTGCCACTCATTTTTCCTCCTCTGTCAAGTGCATTTTGTCCATTTTTCTATTGGACCCTTTATCCTTTTTGTAATGGTTCTGAATTCTTTGTAAGTACTGGATACTGCTCTTTTGTTAGTTACATATGTTACTAGTATCTTTTCTCAGTTTATTGTTTTTCTTTTCATTTTTAATGGTATCTTTAAATAATAAGGATGCTTTAATTTTTTTTTTTTTTTTTTTTTTTTTTTTTTTTGGGGTACACGGGCCTCTCCCCGCTGTGGCCTCTCCCTCTGCGGAGCACAGGTTCCGGACGCGCAGGCTCAGAGGCCATGGTTCACGGGCCCAGCCGCTCCGCGGCATGTGGGATCCTCCCGGACCGGGGCACGAACCCGCGTCCCCTGCGTCGGCAGGCGGACTCTCAACCACTGCGCCACCAGGGAAGCCCAGGATGCTTTAATTTTAATGTAGTCATACCAATCTTTTCTTAAAAATTAGCCTAAAATGTCTTGTTGAAAAGTTTTACCCAGATCATATAGATATTCTTCTATATTTTCCTCAAAAACTTTGCCGTTTTGCCTTTCATATATAGGTCTTTAATCCACTGGAAATTTGTCTTTGTGTACAATGTGAGTTAGAGATTTAATTTCTTCTTCTCCATTTTGATAACCAATTATCCTACATCAAATCTTGAAATGGATATCCTCCCCTTGGTGATCTGCAATGCTACCTAAGTCAAATCCTTAGTGCAAATCCTTTTTGGTGGTCTCTGTCTTGTTCCAAGAGTCTATTTGTCTGTTCCTGCACCAATAATACAACACTGTCTTAATTACTACAGATTTTTGTGTATGTTCTAATATCCGGTAAAGCAAGGTCCCCACTTTCTTGTTCTTCTTTTACAGTGTCTTTTAAATTACTTCTTCTGTCTGTTGCTAATTGTAATGGTTAATTTTCTGTGTCAACTTGACTGGGCTAAGGGACGCCCAGATAACTAGCTGTGTTTGTGAGCGTGTTTCCAGAAGAAATTAGCATCTGAATTGGTAAACCCAGTATAGCAGATGGCCCTCCCCAATGTGGGTGGGCGCCATGCAATCCGTTGAGGGCCTCAGTAGAACAAAAATGCAGAGGAAGGGCGAATTCTCTCTATGAGCTGAGGACACTGGACATCAGTGCTCCTGGACCTCTGGCTTTTGGACTTAGGTTGAGACTTATACCGTCACTCCTCCTCCCACAGCTCAATTGCATCATTGGCTTCCCTCCTTCTCCAGTATGTAGATGGCAGATTTATCCTCCATAACTGTGTGAGCCAGTTTCTATAATAAATCTCCTCCTATATGTATATTATATATCCTCTTGTGTTTTGTTTCTCTAGAGAAACCTGGCTGATACACTCGTACATAGAAAGGCAACACTCTCGTTTATTGGTCTTTATCCAGCCACCTTGCTAAAAGCTTTTATTATTTCTAACAATTTGCCAACAAACTATTGAGGATTCTCTATACTGACAGCCATAGCAGCTGTGAATGAATAACGATTGAGTTTTCTTTCTCTCTTATCCTTACACCTTTCATTTCTTTTTCTTGTCATTCTGTACTGATTAGAATCTCCGCTACGATGACAACTAAAAGAGATTTTAAAGGGAATGCTTAAACATTTCGCCATTAAAAGTAATGTTTCCTGTGAGTTTTTGTTAGATACTCTTTATCAAGTTAAGAAAGTTCCTTCTATTTCTGTATTCCTAAGAGTGTCTATCATGGATACTGAATTATGTCAGATGTTTTTTTGCTTCTATGGAGATAATCATATTGTTTTTCTCCTTTATTCATTAAATAGGATGAATAATACTTTAAATTTTCTGATTGATTACTGGGATAACTCCTTAGTTAAACTTTATCTTTACTGATCCTATTTTATCTTCATTTTCTATTTAATTGATTTCTGCCCATATCTTTATTATCTCCTTTCTTCTGTTTTCTTTAAATCTATTCTGTTATTTTACTTAGTTCACTAATTTTCAGTTTTACTAGCTTTCTTTTATAAGCATTTAAGGCTATAAATTCTATGTTCCTTTCTCCTATATCCCACACAATTTGACACCCATTATCATTGAAAGAATTTTAAATTTCCATTATGATTTTTTAAATTAATTAATTACTTTATTTATTTAGTTAGTTCGTTTGTTTTTTTGGCTGTGTTGGGTCTTCATTTCTGTGCGAGGGCTTTCTCTAGTTGCAGCGAGCAGGGGCCACTCTTCATCGCGGTGCGCGGGCCTCTCACTGTCGCGGCCTCTCTTGTTGCGGAGCACAGGCTCCAGACGCGCAGGCTCAGTAGCTGTGGCTCATGGGCCCAGTTGCTCCGTGGCATGTGGGATCTTCCCAGACCAGGGCTCGAACCCGTGTCCCCTGCATTGGCAGGAAGATTCTCAACCACTGCACCACCAGGGAAGCCCCATTATGATTTTTTGACCCAGCTATTGAGAACTATAATTCTAAGTTTCCAAATACATGCCATTTAAAAATTATTTTTTGTTATTAACATCTAAATTAATTGCACCAAGTTCAGAGAATTGGTCTCTATCATCCTGATTCTTTGAAATTTGAAATATTTATAACTCTCAGACAAAAGATTAATTTCCCTAATATATGAAGAACTCCTATAAATAAGAAAAAAGACCAACAACCTAATTTAAAATGGGCAAAAGGCAATGAACAGTCAATACACAGGAAAGCAAATTCAAATGGCTCATAAACACATGATGAGATGCCCAACTTCATTCATAATAATAAAAAATATATAGATCAAAGGTACTTTTTTTTTAACCTATCAGATTGGCAAAGATTAAACAGAAATTTTGACAACACCATGCCTTGGTGAGGATATGTGGAAACATTGCTAGTGGGAGTGTAAACTAGTAACTATTTTGGAGAGCAATGATATCTATCAAAATTACCAAGGCATATATGCTTTTATTCAGCAAGTTCATTTCTAGGAATTTATGTTAGAGATATTCACACATGTGCAAAATAATCTATGTAGAAGGACATTCATTGTAGACTTCTTGTAATAGTGAAGGATTAGAAACAGCCATCAATGAGGTACTAGTCAAATCATCACAACTATACAATGGAAGACTAAGCAGCCATTTTTAAAAAGAAATGAAAATACTCTTTAATGTAACTTATGAGAAGATGTCCAAGATATATGTGAAGTGGAAAGTTCAAGGTAATTTTTAAGGTAAAATTCAAGGAAAAATTTTTAAGGAAAACTTCAAGGTAATTTATATGAATGCTACCACCATTTATGTTAAAAAAAACCAGACATTGTTACTAAACGCACACAAGCTCACATGTTATATGTAACTGATTATATACATGCATACAAGGATATTCAAGAAAATGATAAAACTAGTTAGTTCTAAAGAGAAATCTGGCTGGCTGGGGAACATCATGAGACTTTTACCACGTGCTTTTCAAAATTATGCTTTTTCAAAACTATGTAGTATCTGTTGAAAAAGTATTATAAATTTTTTTTTTTTAATGAGCGTGATTAAATAAGGTTGCTTCTTCATGGAAATGCCTGCCTGCAACTAGAAAGGAACATGGAAAATGAACACTGTTCTGTTATGGTGATAGGATTATTTCCTTTTTTGTAAAAATGATTTAATTTTTAACCAGAACAAAACCCCATCTGTAAAGTAAAATCTATGATTACATGACCTAAAAGCCTACCGTTTTCAATTTCCAGTCTCCCAGTAGACTGCGTAAATCCAATCCCATTATCTGCTACACACTGATACAGCCCAGAATCTTCCATGGTAACACCCCTGATTTTCAATCCATTTCCCACAGTCAGATGTCGTGGGGAACGATGAATGGGCCGTGCGTTGTGAAACCAGGTACGGTTGGGGGTTGGGTTCCCATGAACTTCACACGTGAATTGTACCGTGGCACCCAGAGACACTGTCTGATCCTGCAGTCCTTTAGAAATGGAAGCATGTTCTAAAAATAAAACAAATAAGAACTAATGAGAACCTACTGTATAGCACAGGGAACTCTACTCAATACTCTATAATGACCTATATGGGAATAGAATCTAAAGAAGAGTGGATTATATGTGTACGTATAATTGATTCACTTTGCTATTCAGCAGAAGCTAACACAATATTGTAAATCAACTATACTCCAGTAAAAAATTAATAAAAAGTAAAATAAAAAAATATAAATTAAAGTCTAGCCCTCAAGATGTACTTTTTAAATGATCACATGAGTCATACAAACTCTCCTCTCTATTAATAACTAGTTGAAACCAAATTGTATTATTTCCTCACATTCTCCCATCCACCATGGCCATCAAGAAAAAATCAGAAATCTATTTACTTTCCTCCAATAGGATAAACCATATGTTACTAAAACATTAGAGCCTCTTTTTATAGATCTCTCCTCCCAATTCACCACCCCCCACCAACCCAACAAATGCACACACACATACATACATGCAGAGTTTCTAATCTTTGGCTTCTCTGAGCGTTTGTTCCAGGTGATCTGTTTGAAATAAAGTAATCATTTCCCTGGATTTCACACTACACAAAAGCCAAAACAGAAGAATGCTTATTTGGAAGTTAAATTCTTTTTATGCTCAATTCTGCTTTAAGGTTACATGTATTCTGGGCAAAAATTTTCCTTTAGTATCCATCAAGTCACTTTTTACCTGGACAGAGTACATCATGTATCGGCATTTGTAACATATGCCCAAATTAAATGATTATGCATATTAATCTAGTCCTAATTATCATTAAATTTTAAAGCCCACTTGCCATACACTTATATTAATTCCAGTGTAACCTATGTCAGGCCACTGTTGCACATAAACAGGTGCAGAAGGTTTACAAAAACTATATTTACTATGAAAACTTTTTTTTTCCAGTTTTCATGAAAATCTGTTTTGATAAAGGAAAACATTTTTGCTGCTACACGTGACAGTGAGATAGGTAGCTGGAAGAAAGGAACAGCTTTGCGATAAATAGTATATATAGAAACATGGGTGAAAATAACACAAATTTTATGAGCCAGCTATAGTGAAAGCATTCCAAAAGGGAAAATAAAATGAAATGATTTCTTTTTGAGATGACATTTTCTAGTCAGTACTCTTAGTTACGATTACTGGACACTACACACTGATACAGCCCAGAATCTTCCATCCTGTTGAATTCCAGTCTCTTTCCTCCACGTCATCAAGAAGGAAGAACCAGCTCTGTAAATAAGTCCCCAACCTATGAACCAGTTCCATTCCAAGAGTGTGTTCTAAGTTCAATTTGCTCATAAGTCCAACAAAGTTAGCCTAGGAACCCTACTAACAATCGGCTATATAGTATAGAACCAGATACATCACCGCTGCTTTTACACTTGCTTTAGGACATCCTGGGCTTGAAATAAAGATACTGTACTATTGTACTCTATACAGTACTGTACAGTACACAAAAGTACAGCCACTTGTAGAGGATGCACACACGTGACAACGTACACCAGACACGTGAACTAACTTACGTGATTGGACATGCGAACGCACGTTCGCATCTTTGAAAGTTTGCAACTTGAAGGTTCGTATGTAGGCGACTTACTGTATTGCGTAACCAGGTTGGGGGTGAGGTTCCCAAGAACATCCCAGGTGAAACGCTCTGTGCCACCCAGAAACACTGCCCAACTCAGCAGTCCTTTAGAGAAATGAAGCTCATTTTGGTACTGGGGTAGCTATTTCTAGGTAGTCTCTATTCCATTTATGGTTCACAAATAGATCTTCCACTCAAACATCAGTTAGACCAGAAAAATAGCCTGACTTGAAAAAACACTTAACAAGTAACGCCTTACCAAGTACATTCACCACGTAAGTCACGTGTTTGGTGTCTCCAGACTTGTTTCCCACCACACAGGAGTAGTTGCCAGAGTCCGCTGGATCAATGCTGTCCGTGGCAAGATGCGAATACAACCTTCTCCACTTGCTTCCCGGCACAGCGTCCTGACCGTCCTTCAGCCAGTGCACGTGAGGAGCTGGGATCCCACTTACCACACACTCCAGGGTCACAGGGCTACGAGAGAGAACAGCTAATGCCTGTGACAGGGCGGGGTGAAGGATGTGAAAGTCATCTGAAGAAGGGCCTGGAGAAAGAAGGGAAAATAAAAAATCATTATTCTTATGTATTCACTTCCACCCTCCTCCTTAGCAAAGCTGTGAGCTTCCCCATCTTCGCATTTATTCTTCTTTACACTATGAGGTCCTGTTTGGTAACTAAATCATTTTCAGTTGAGAATTAAATTTAAAAGACTTGATGATCCTTTAGAGCTACTTCTGAATTAGCAGTTTGGAAATGTTGAATTTCTCAACAAGTATGTGGACTGTTACTTAACTATGCTTTGACTATTGGTGCTACTACAACTCGACCACCCTAAGCTAAACATCAGCTATGACTTACCGTATCTCAAAGAGAACAGATAAATATTTTTTCGTAATTCACAGTTAGCTACCAATCTGATTACCACTGATATAAAGTGATATTTGCTCACTAATTTCTTTTTATTTGAGCAAAGGGCAAAGTTCTCCACATGAATTCTATCCTGTCATCTTGACCAAAATTCTCTTCTAAAAAGTCATTATATTTTTAAAACATATACAGTACTATGCTATAATGTATTTATGCAAGTAAAGACTTTTTCATGATAAACAAACAGGATCTGAAAGAAAAATGAACTCCTACTTCTCAACTTTTTATGAGAAATGCTTCTGAGGACTCTTCCCAGGGACCACGATTCCCCCAAATACTTACGACTCACAAGCAGCTTTTGGCCAATGGGTTCAACTTTTAATTCATGTGTGACAGGATTAAAAGCTGCACATTTATATGATCCCTTGTCCTCTAAGGATACATTCAAAATCTGAAGATTCCCTGATGGAAGGATTAAGTAATTCTCTGAGGAAGGAAGGGAATGCAGTTAGGCCTCTCTCTTTATGAAGGACACAAGTTAAAACGAACAAAGGTTGACAGTTATGCTTTAAATGTAGACGTGACATGAGCAGCAAATAAGCGATCAGGGAAAATTCATTAAATGAAGGAAAAGGAAAGTCAAGGCAGAACAAAAAAAGTCAACAGCACTACAGTAACAAAATCAAACCCATCAGAGCCCCAAGACAACAGATCACTCACTGAGAACACCACAGCACAAGAAACATATTTAGACAAAGATACAATGACCACAGCTGCCACTTTGGGCAAACCTCTGCCTGCAGCACTGACCACCCAGTAGTCATTCATGTCTTCATTCATTTCTTCTCAACAGTATGTACTGAGAGCCTATTTTCTGCCAACAGTGGCCTGTGCACAAGTGATACAACAACGAAGCAAGCAGATAAAGCAAGCCTTGCACTCATGCTGCCAATGCTCCAGTGCAGGAACAGGGTGGCAGAGAAAGGGACAAATGACAAAGACGCAAACAGTAATACATATAACACAGTGCTACAGAAAATGAAGCCGAATGAAGTGGACAGAGCAACACAGCATATTATTTTAGATAGCGCCATGAGGGCGATCTTCTCAAAGGAAGTGATATCTGAGTAGATTCCTGAATGAGTTGAAGGAGTGAGCCTTGGGGGTGCGGGGTTGTAATCATTTCTATACTGTCTTCTATACTATGTTCTATTTCATACGGTAACCATTTGTCTAAACTACTCCACTTGACTCCCAATAGTAGAGACAATATATCTTATGTATTTTTGTGTCTACAGCCTCTAGCACACAGAGCTTAATGGTAGTTGGTTAATCACATTTGTTCTCTGGGTGCCATTGGCTTGTCATAAGAGGTCTCACCTGTGGAATGTTTCAGCCACTTTCCCCGGATTTTATAGCGCACCTCAGCTTTGGGGTTACTATCTGGTACCTTGCAGCCAATGAAACCAGTACTTTTTTCTTCTGCTGTAATAACATGCTTTGTTGATGAACCAAAATCACCAAGAACTAAAAGAAATAAGTAAATAAGTAGACAGATAAATAAATAATTGTAAATTTGAACTCTCTTTCCCAAAGGAAATTTTAAAACTAGAAACAACATCTGCACCATGGCCATTTGTGGCAGCTAATCACAGTTCCCAAAGTAGCAGGATCTTTTTATCTTAGAAAGTAGTTGGGGTAGAGGTGCACAGTTGAGAGCTGGGGCTTAGTCATGGCACCCTTTTCCAGAAGACAATGCTTCCAGGAGACTACAAGACAAGCAAACTGTTCTTAAAACATTAGGGAGAACTATAAAGCCTAATTGTCCCCCTTCTGTCAAGATAAATCCTTCTTAATCCAGTCTCTCGTCAAAACTCACTTTCCCTATGCACCCTTATTCTGTTTGTAGCTACTCACATGGCAATAAAAGGGTTTCCAAGAATGAACCTAGGATATCAAAAAAAAAAAAAGCAGTGTATCGTTTGAATTACCTGAATATACTAACTAGGTCTCAATTTCTCTCGGTTTAAGTTGACTACAGCTGGAGCCTGCATGGAAGGGCTCTTTATTATTGCCAGCGCTGAAAGCACTCTGCAGCCTGCCCCTAGGAATTCAGCCCTCCGGTGTGTGGCTTGGAGCTGTCCATGGGTCACAGCTCTACCAAAACATTTACTCTTCTCAGTTATGACAAACTCACTACTCCTGGGGAATCCAGATTTGTTCTGTAAATAGGGGTGCCCTCACAAGGACGTTTTCCATTACTGGAAGCCATCACCGTTTGAAAGGCAGATGGCTGAAACTTACTAAGAAAACCACACATACCAGATTTTTCCATAAGTTCAATACTCAACATTCCTTTCTTTACAGTTATTTTTCTACCCCGCTTCTTTAGCCTGGTTTCAATTAAATAAATGAAAATCACTCTGTAATCAAGGCAAATAAAACAATTAGATGTGAAAAAAAGATAAAGGACTGCATGAAATAACTGTCAAAGCAGACAACAGCTTTTTTTGTTGTTGATATTAAGGACTTTTAAATACTCACAAAGAAATTCAGATTCACGTTAGAAAATTGTCCTAACGCTGCGCCAAATAATTTCTATATCCCTTGTTACAAAGGAAGACACTAAGCAAGGCTCAAGTATCGTCCCCCAGGTTAAACACACAGCAAGTGTCAAGGCTGGGAGGAGAACGCATACGTGTCTTACTCCAAAGCCCATGCTCCTCCCAGTACTCAAAAAAATGCAAGTATTAACAGTAATTTCAGGAAAAAAGCATCTATACCAGGGACAAAATCAGACTCACCTGCAGTGGATATGGTTGCAGGACCACTCACAATGGCGCCAATGCTATTGTTGGCAATGCACTGGTAATAACCCGAAAGGGAGGGGTTAAGAGAAAGGATAGTCAACGTCCCCTGATGAACCTTAATCTGTTCCACATTTCTGTCCAATCTTTTTCCATTATGCAACCATGAGATACGAGCAGTCACAGGTTTAGCAGAACAATGCAGTACTACAGGTCCACCAAGTTTCTGGACGGCAGACAATGGCTCAGAAATAAAATAAGGTGCCAAGTCTACAAGGGAACAGTCCCCGTGTGCAAAGGGGTGGGGGGAGTGGGAGAGAAGAGGAGATAAGGGGAGAGAGAAAGAAGAGCGCGTTTAATACACTTCATCTGAATCTACACAATGAAAGGCAATCCCTTACTTTATACGTTATGGTCCTTAGAGCTTGTAAGAGTTCTAGGAACATTCTTAGATTTTGGAAGAAATAAGGCAACATACCAATGTAGAACTTAACAATTAGGGCAGCATAGATGAGAATCCTTATGATATAAATAAAACAAAATACTAATTCTATAAATGAGAAATGGTAAACTGCTCTTTTAATGAAGTAGTTTTTTAAAAATGGAAGTTAAGAACCTGAAAAAGAGAAGATGACTTTCAAAATAAAAAGAATTCTCTTCCATATTACCAACAGGATTTGACTTTAAGAGCAAATTATTTTCTCAAAATAATTTGACTACTTCCCTTTAATATAAATAATGTTCAACTTTTAAGAACGCAGAAGTAGAAAGTTAGGAAGCCACATTGAAATACAAAGTCTATCCTTTTGGGGATATGAGGATAAACGGGGTATCAATCGTAATATTTTTATTTGGTGTTTGGAATAGTTTCATTTGTTATATCTATTCCTCCAGTAACTTTGGGGAGAGGGTTTCTTACGCTCAAGTATCAAAACAGATCCCTCTCCTCCACCCAAAAATGAGGGCAGGGGACGGGAATACTATTAATCTGGTGTCATAAAACACTTAAAAGAAAAAAAATAATAAATTGCTGAATCTACTTTTATAGGATATTTTACCAGAAATAAAGATTAAGGGAAATGCCTTGACTGAATCTGAGGTTGCTGTTTAGCCAAAAAAAAACCAGAAATAAAACCACTAAATCAATTTTCCCTTACTAAGTCGAATATAGTTATACAGTATTTTTAACAAAGATAATAAATAAATATTACTTAATAAACAAACATCACCGTATTTGTATATACTCCTATATAAATCTTCACACATATCTAAAATAAAAAGAAATGCATATGGGCCATGAATTAGCCTCAGGCTTATATATACATTTAATAATAAACACATTTAAGCTTTTTAGTAACCTAGAATTAGATAATAAATTAGGCAAGGTCATGAGAGACCTGGGATTTGAACCAAGTTCTCTCACTCCAAGTTGAGTACTCTTACATACGGATTCTAAAATTCCCCTTTGGTGGTGTGTAGTCAGCATTTTATTCCTATCATAATTTCCAAATTCAGAGATTTGTAACATATCCTCATGTTAAAGGATATGTTACATATCCTTTAACATATGTTACATATCCTTTAACAAGCATGTTCGGAAAATATTTATTTTCAAGGCAACAAAAGGAATAAATTATAAGGACAATGATGGGAAGGCCTGAGAGTGCCCAGAAGCACTACTAAGAGATCCTTAAATTGCTTAATGAATCAAAGTTTTAACATCATTCCACTGGTCAAACAAATCTTAGAAACGTCTTTAGAAACCATTACTATCGTCAAAACATTAAAGTCGAAGTTCTTCATAGGATTAAGATGAGGAAAAGCTTCAGGCCCAAACTACCACTCTTCTCCTCTTACCTGGACTCACGGAAGAGCACAGAATCGGGAGAGTAACATACAGCAGTGTCTGTAAGGGTCCAGCAACTGGATGCATAGCGCCAGATTACAGAAGCGGGCAGGACAGACTTCCAGAGCAAAATCCAGGCCTTGGCTTACTAAAAGACATAAAAAACAAACAAACAAAAAAAAAAAACAAGGAAGAAATTCTAAAGTACAAAAACAGTTGAAATTTTTTATCTGAATAGCCGGAGTTATGAACACAGTGGCTGCCCTCTATTTTGAAAGCTCTATATAGAGTGCGTCAAATACAAGGCATTTAATGATCCACATCTTCCCAATTCACAAGCTAATCTCTAGACGTTCAATTAAAGTTAGAAATTCTGCTCAATCTTCCAAGATACTAAGACACTTATTTTACACAGAACCAATCGTTCCAAATGAATACATAACGGCCTTTAGCGCCTTTCTCTTTGTACATCTCACAACCATCTAAAACTCAACACAACTAAAATGCATTCCTCCTCTACCTTAAAACAGAAACAATAACAAAAAACAACAAAATAATAACGAACGTTTATATAGTGCTTATACGAGCCAGACACCATCTCAGTGCTTTTCCTATATTAACTGAACCTTCACGACAACCCTATGAGTTAGGTACTCCTGGCTTTCTTCCCTTTTTTCAGATGGGGGACTCATGGATTGTGCAGAGAATACCAAGGGCAGGCCTGTGTGGGGATTGAGTTTGTCTGCAGAAATCCAAAGACCACTGTGGTGAGAGTGGAATGAGCCAAGTAAAGAGCACAGAGGAGGGGCTTCCCTGGTGGCGCAGTGGTTGAGAGTCCGCCTGCCGATGCAGGGAACCAGGTTCGCGCCCCGGTCTGGGAGGATCCCGCATGCCGCGGAGTGGCTGGGCCCGTGAGCCATGGCCGCTGAGCCTGCGCGTCTGGTGCCTGCGCTCCGCAACGGGAGAGGCCGCAACAGAGGGAGGCCCGCGTACCACCAAAAAAAAAAAAAAAAAAAAAAAAAAGCACAGAGGAAAGCTGGGCTAGATCCTGCGGCTAGATCCTGCCCAGCTTCAAAAGCCACACTGAAGATTTTGGCATTTATTCTAAATGCGATGGCAGACCCTTGGAGGACTTAGAGAAGGGAGTGATGGGATCTCATTATGCTTTAAGAAGATCACTGGCTGATGGAGACTAGACTGAAGTGGGGCTGGCATGGAGGAGGGAGACCAAGTGGGAAGTTACGTGATCGCTGGGGAGAGAGATGAGCACGTGGTGGGTTAGTCCAGTGAGTCAGCTGTGGAGGTGCTGAGGAAAATCACCGGCTTCAGAACATGCTCTAAAGGTTAAACCAACAGAAGCTGCTGAAGGCTTGGATAAAAAGTGTGAGAGAGAGAGCTATATCAAAGACAACTCTTAGTTCTTGGTGTAACAGAATAAGTAAAAGTTGTTTCCTGAAATGGGGAAGACTGGAGAGGGGAAAACGGCTGAAGAGGAGGCTGCTCAATAGCTGTGCTTTAGCCACGGAAAGTCTGAGATCTGTGAGGCATCCGAGTACCAGTAACTAGTCGACAGTTGCATATAGGAGTCTGGAGCTGTGGGAAGAAGTCAGAGCTGAAAATGCAGATATTAGATGTACTAAAGCCTTGGCACTAGATGAGCACTAAGGAAAATATGATAGAGGAGGAAAGATACTCCAACCTTTAGACACTGAATAGAGGAGAAAGAAGTAATAATGGAGACTAAGAAGAAGTAGCCAAAAAAATAAGAAGAAATCCAGGGGAATGTTGCATCCAGGTAGAAAAATGGAAAATATTTCTGGAAGAAGAGAGTAATCAACCCATCTCAAACACTGCTGAGAAACAGAGTAAGATAAGATGGCATCAGAAAGCCATGAAGAAGACCATGGGTGATATAGCAAGAATGGTTTCAGTGGAGAAGGGACAAAAGTCTGATCAGTTCAGGATGGGATGGGAAGGGAGGAAATGAAGAAACAGGCACAGAAAACTCCTTCAAGGATTTGCTATAAAAGGGCAGCAGAAAAATAGAGAGAATTGCTGGGGATGGATGGATGGCAGCCATGGAAATGTTTGTTTATGTATTTTTTTAATATAGAGATAATATAACACATTTACAAAGTTAAAAAAAGTTTCACAAAACCCAGCACTGGTAAGGATGTGTGTAAAAATCACTATAATATCTCGTTGGTGAAATATAATTGGTAAATTCTTTTTGGAAGGAAAATTATTCATTAATGCAACAAATATTTATTGAATGTTTATTATATGATGGGTACTATTCTAAGAGCTGGAGATAGGGCACTTAAAATATATATAAGTAAAAAGTAACAGACAAAAATGTATACCTTACATTCTGTGGGAGAGATGGAAAATAAACAAGATAAATAAATTAGGAATAGTCACAAGGTCCATGCCATCCTCCAGATATGGTTCATTCCTTCTCCTCTGTGCTACTTCTACACCTTGGTCACTATCTACCACTGCACTCACTACTGTTTTCTGCAATTTATCTGGATACATAACTATGTCCTCTTTGAAGGCAAGAATGATGTCATATTCAACTTTGCAAATTCTAATGCCTAGCAGAAAAGAGGCACTTGATGTTTCTTAAAATGAAAGGAATACCTTAATATAACGTAATTCCCAGAAGTACCTTAGAGAGTAGTATTTAATGAGAACTGTTATCTCTACTGAATTCAGTGTAACCTAGCCTAAAATTCCTCTTTGGTGGTGTGTAGTCAGCATTTTATTCCTATCATAATTTCCAAATTCAGAGATTTGTAACATATCCTCATGTTAAAGGATATGTTACATATCTTTTAACATGTTACATATCCTTTAACAAGCATGTTCGGAAAATATTTATTTTCAAGGCAACAAAAGGAATAAATTATAAGGACAATGATGGGAAGGCCTGAGAGTGCCCAGAAGCACTACTAAGAGATCCTTAAATTGCTTAATGAATCAAAGTTTTAACATCATTCCACTGGTCAAACAAATCTTAGAAACGTCTTTAGAAACCATTACTATCGTCAAAACATTAAAGTCGAAGTTCTTCATAGGATTAAGATGAGGAAAAGCTTCAGGCCCAAACTACCACTCTTCTCCTCTTACCTGGACTCATGGAAGAGCACAGAATCGGGAGAGTAACATACAGCAGTGTCTGTGTAACCTATTCCTTCATTCGCTTATTCATTCATATATATGATTTCAAAAATTAGCAAACATAAAGTAAGTGCCTACTGTATGCCAGGCACCATGCTAGGCTAGAGATCCAAAGAGTGGTTATTATGTTGACAAATTCTCCCCTACATTCCTGCTTGGCCAAGACACAGAATCTGACTACAGAATACAACAAAATGTAATGCCAGAGTTACATTAATGACATTTTAGAAATGAGAATTCTACGTGTGTACTCATCTGTGAAAAGAAAGGTTAATTCTAACCATTGATAAAACTGGGTAGTAATACAAAGTAAGGCACCTTAAGTATGGCTTTGAATAAATCAAATATTTCCCAGGATCTGCTCACTTCTCTACACCAGGTACTCCAAAATCTCCAAGTTGCAAACTCAAGTTTATCTACATCGTGGACTATCAGTTCGAGGAATGCCTTTTAAATGTTTTCTTTTTTTTTCTTCAGTGATTTCTAGATGATTTCTTTTTTTTTTTAAACATCTTTATTGGAGTATAATTGCTTTACAGTGGTGTGTTAGTTTCTGCTTTACAACAAAGTGAATCAGTTATACATATACACATGTCTCCATATCCCCTCCCTCGTGCGTCTCCCTCCCTCCCACCCTCCCTACCCCACCCCTCTAGGTGGTCACAAACCACCGAGCTGATCTCCCTGTGCTATGCGGCTGCTTCCCACTAGCTAGCTATTTTACATTTGGTAGTGTATATATGTCCATGCCACTCTCTCACTTCGTCCCAGCTCACCCTTCCCCCTCCCTGTGTCCTCAAATCCATTCTCTAGTAGGTCTGTGTTTTATTCCCATCCTACCCCTAGTCTCGTCATGACATTTTTTTTTATTAGATTCCATATATATGTTTTCTTGCTGAGCTCTTTTAAAAGTGGGAGAAAATACTCTGGTACCACCCACTGGCAGAAGGGGCCAGCTGTGTGAAAACATTTTTGGTTTATTTGAATTCTTCCCTTGGTTCAAGGGTAAGAACTGACACACCATTGCTAAGCAGTCACGGCAGAGTAAACATTCAAACAACTTGTTAACAGGAGGCACTTTCCTGAGAGGATGAGGACAAGGAAGAGAGTTTCTTCCTTTTGCCAAATCTTTCCTCAACTATTTATTTATTGAAAAGCAGTGAAACAAATTCCAGAGTCAACTTTAACCCCAGCACGTGATCTAGTGAATTACTTTACAGCTGTCCTTTAAAACATCACAGCGCATTATTGCTACCTAAATATTATCACACAGGAATACGCCTATCTTTCTATTAGGTTAACATGCTGTCAGTCGATTTGAGAGGTTGGAAAGAAATTATGACCCTCACAGTCACTGACTAAATATTTGTTGACTTGGTTTATATTTATCTGTGGCAAGCCTGCTCAGCTTGTTAGAAAATTGTGATATTCAGGACAAGAACCTGGGTTCTGTTGCTCTACGGGTCAGGTGGCTTGAAATTACATTCAACAGCCACCAAGAGCAACCTCGGTCCAACCTCACAAACAAACATCCCTGACCATAAGGAGGGTTAGATGATGTATAAATCAGAGTATATGCATCAGCACTGCTGGAAAATTATTCAATACTATGTCATTTTCAAAAGTACTATATTTGTCGAAAGAGGAAACTTCTTAATAATATTAGTGTTATTGCTACTTGACTAGTTAAGTTATTGGAAAACAAAAAATATATTTTAACATATATATATTTTAACATACATATCTAACATCTATACATAAATATGTGTATATTATAAATGTATATAAGTATATATAAATTTTATATATTTATAATTTATATACACATAAATATAAATATGCATCATTTCCCTGCATTGCTCGCAAATGAACAATTTGTTTGGCCAAGTTTATCACAACTGAACAAGGTTCCTGCCATCTTCTCAAACACAGATCAGTGGCCTTAACACATATGTCATCTTTCTTACCCACAAAAATTTACCTTGACAAGGGAGAAAACAGCCCTAATTTCCTCTGCATAGAAACTGTTATCCCATCCTCCTTTTCTGATCTGGAAAACAGTGGTCAGCAGAGAAAAGGTCCACAGTAAGAGGACACCAGCCCACCCCATCACACATCACTTGCCAAGGCTGTCTGACCTCTGTTCTAGCATACATACCATTCAAATTTTCTCATGTAAAAATTAAAAACAGAATTTGGATTTAAATCACATCAGATAGAACAGAATTCTGATTTAAATTAATTGCCATTTTTCAGACTGCAGTGTTTTTCTCATTTATAATTTTTTTTAAGCATCCAATGTGGTTAACATAATGCCAGGTGATATTTTAAACAAAATAGTCAAGGTTTTCTTTCACATATTCTACAGTGAATATGCTATTTTATCAAGTAGAAAATTGTTAATAGAAAGTTTCTACAAATACTCAATGACAAAGAAAATTACACATTTAGCATAAAAATGTGGAATAAATGCCCCAAAAAAGGGAAAGTAAGCATGACAATTCTATCACCTAAAGACAACACATCAATATCTCAATGCATTTTCAACTAATCCTTTTCATATTGTGTATATTTACATAACTGAAGATCATAATATATATGGAATATAGTTTTAAATCCTGCTTATTCATTTATCATCTAATGATCATGTTTATTAAAATTATTCATAAACATAATTTGTGACAGCTATAGATACTTATCGAATGTATGTAAAAACATTTTTAAGACTCTAAATATATAGACGGTTGAGGCTGTCGTCCAAAAGGATGGCAACAAGGCACAATCCCATCCCCATCAACTGCCACCAGCACAGTGCGGGGACCCCTGCTCACCAGCATACTGTTTATATCCTTACACTGTGGTCAGCAAAGTGTGGATATCAAACATGAATTTGAGAAATTAATTAAAATATTTTATAGGGCATAAAGCAACATTCACTGTCTAATCTGTTAGGGATTTCTCTAACAATATTCTAAATTTATATGAAAGTAACTGCAGAAAGAATAACAATAATGGACACTGCAGGCTACACTGATCAAACCTTGTCCATCTCTGAACTTTCAATTACAAAAAACACCATGGACACAAAAATCTCTGCTTTTTACCCAAAATTCACTTCAATAAGTTAAGGGGTTGTGTGTTGAGGTTGTTATACTGTGTGATTTTAATTTATAACGTGTATTTGTCTGAAAATAAATTTGTACACAAGAACTGCTGACAGACGCTTTCTGGCAATATTTGCTGGCATTCAAAATAGTAAGTTACCATTCATTCCAAACCATTATCCTCTCTTCCTTACTGCTTTGTGTGTCCATTAAGCATATATAAACCCCTACTTCCCTAAACTACTAGAGGTAGTAAAATAACTCAAGGACTTGTACTTTTGTGTGTGTGTGTGTGCGGTACGTGGGCCTCTCACTGTTGTGGCCTCTCCCGTTGCAGAGCACAAGCTCCGGACGCACAGGCTCAGCGGCCATGGCTCACGGGCCCAGCCGCTCCGCGGCATGTGGGATCCTCCCGGACCGGGGCACGAACCCGTGTCCCCTGCATCAGCAGGCAGACTCTCAACCACTGCGCCACCAGGGAAGCCCAAGAACTTGGACTTTAAATTGGGTTTGATCTTGTCTTGCTATTGGACATTGGCAAAGGCCTGATCAATTTCCCATGTGAAAAACAGAACCATCAAGGTTTATCCAACTCACTGGTCTCAGAAGGAATTAACATGGTCATGAGGAAGCTCTTCTACCTCCTTCCTATCCTCAGAGGAAGTTAAAGGCCAACATCCATTATTTTCACTGCAGTTCTGAGTGGCTGACTTATGTGTCTGAGAAGATGCTCGGTGGTCACTTTGCTCCCAAGAAAGCACCTGGTAGTACAGTCTCTTCAGAGTACCAAAAAAAAAAAAAAAAAAGAACAGCTAAGTGCAGTATCCCATTCAACCTACAAATCAGGGTATAACTCTTTCCTCCATGCAGTAAAAATCTTTTTTTTTATCCATTCTCCTCCCCATTCCCCACTCTCATATGGCCCAAATGCTGCTCCTTGAGTCCTGGCCTAAAGACTAGCTGGTATCTCCTGAATTACAGGGCTTTCTCTAAGCCTTTCCTGCATGCCTACAGAGAAGGCAATTTGTCTTGCATTACAAACTGTACTTTTAAGCCATCCCAGGCTTAAGAGAATTTCTGTAGCTAAAGGTATGCCTCGTCTCAGAATAAGAAAGGAAATAGTTCCCTGACATTTACTTAACTTATTGTTCAGGTTGTGAACTTCATGCTTTTATAACCCCTTTTCAACATGCTGCCAGAATAATCCTTCGGGAAAAGTCCTGAATTTCTAGATTTGATTCCTCTGTTTTTAAAGGAACGCCTTTGCTTTCCTAAGGATGATCAAAGCTGTCTCTCTGAATTATCCCCTCCCTAGACTCCTATATCAGACTTTCTTATAGTTTTCTTTGAGGCTTAGGGAATAACTGGGATTAATTTGTGAACAAAAACTCAGCTTTGGGATCAGTATTGTTCTTCAAAATAGAAAATTCTTTAACTTAGTTTTCATTTTAAAGGCATATTTTTCTTCATGAAATAGTAATTTCCCTCTTAAAAAAAAAAAGATTGATTCTTACTTTCAAACCCTCTATTTCAAAACATCCTATTTCTCAATTGTTGAGAAAAAAATGAGTTTTCAGAAATAACTAAACAAAAGAAAAAATAAAGCATGTCTACTTTAAATTTTTTTATTAGGTACTGATTAATTCAGCACAATTTCAATTATGGAAGTCCAACACACAATATACTTTTTTTTAACCTATTGAACCACCTTGACCTTAATCACATCCAGCTTTAAATCCCCTCTCAAAGTTTTCTTCATTCTGAATATTTGAATAATTTAGCTAAGAAGCAAACATTTCCTGCACAGATTTCTCAAAGAATCTTACTTTTTCCAAGAAATATTCATCCAGTCAATTAATTCCATACGTAGGGCATCTACTTTGGGCAAGATCTTGGGAGGGTACAAAAATGAGGAAGATGAGGAAAGCATAATTCCTGAACTAAAGGATACTGCAGCCTAATTAGGAAAAGAGGGCTTGAATTAATTAACTTTGGAATAAAGAAAATGATAATAAGTAAATGAGATAGTAAAAAGCATTAGAAGAATTCAAAGCAGAGGAATTCATGTTTCATTCAACAAATAATTAGTGCCTGCCTACTACGTGTCAGGCGCTGTGCTAGGCTGGAAACTCAGCCAGCGAGAAAACAGGCAGGGTAGCTGCCTTCAGGAGGTTTTGAGTCAGGTGAGGACAGGTGACAACTAAAGAAGCTGTTCAAACACAGCCTCACCTAACAGAATGACTGAATGTTTTGCCACAGGGGCTCCTGTGAAGTTATTCCACGTTGCAGATGGCTTCTTTTTATTTGGTATAAACTTTTACATAACTTTTTCAATCAGAAACTAAACAATGGAACTTTGATATTACAGCTTCGGTCAAAGACACACCCACCAGCGGGGATGCATCATTTCCACAACTGGTGGAACACTTCGCCGCTTAGCCTTTATTTTGCCATAAGGCGCTTTTGTGTGCTGTAACTTTAAATGCCATGTGACTGCAAGATAACTACATGCCTTTAGAAGACTTCCTGTCTCCAAGTCCACTTCCCGACTCCCCTGCCTCTGAAAGACTTCCTCACCAGCCCTCCTTCACCAGTCACCACCCTCAAGTCTTCTCTTTCTCCTTTGCTGAGGACAATAAAATCGCTGCAATATATTTAGGAACAAACTATTCATTTACTTTCAAAATATTGTTTATCACCTACACAAATTTGTTTTTATTGCTTAGTTGATTTACTTTTCTATCTGTGAAAACAGTGTAGCTCTCTTGGTTTGGGAGGGAACACATGATTTTTTTTCCACCAAAATCAATGAAAATGGCTTTCACTAAGAAGCGAGGCTTTTTAGTGGAATTCCCTGGCGGGCCGGTGGTAAGGACACAGTGCTTTCACTGCCGTGGCCCCGGTTCAACCCCTGGTCGGGGAACTAAGATCCTGCAAGCCACAGGGTGTGGCCAAAAAAAAAAAGAAGCTGCAAGGCTTTTAGGAAATAAAGGTTTTCAGGAATTAAAGTACTTAAGTGAGGAAGGGATAGGTGAGCCACAGAATAAAGCAAGTACAGGTGCCACAGGAAAAACAGAAGGGTTACCCAACCAAGACTCAGAGGCTGAGAAGATTTCCCAGAGGAAACAATGATTTGGTGAATCAGATGGAGAAGTCTGGGAGGAGGGAGGCAAAGCAAGGGGAGGGACGTATTCCAAGCAGAAGGAAGAGTCTGTGTGCAGAACCAGAGGCAGAGAGCAAGGAAGAATGGGCTGGAGAGGAGAGTAAGGACGGGGTTGACAGGTGACAGGTAAGGCACATAGGTGAGTAGAAGCTAGAGCATAAAGAACAAAATAAATCATGTTAGGGTGCTTGGCTTTTTTCCTGAGAGAGGAGTATTAACAGCTTTTAAGCAGGCAAGGGACAAGATCAGACTTGTGCCTTTGAAAAATCATTTACACTGCAATGTGGAGGATGACTGAAGAGGGGTTAGGAGGCTGCTGTGAAAGAGAATGGGGACCTGTGCTAGAGAAATATCAGGGGATAAATGTAAAAGATTTTAAAAGTGTTAAGACATGGACATATTTAAAAGCTACTGGGTTGGCCAAAAGGTTCGTTGGGTTTTTTTCTGTAAGATGGCTCTAGTAACACTTAGTTGTCTTTAACTTCATTCGAAACAATTTTGTTAGATTGTACGTGACAGCTGTCGTATCAGCGTGCATTTAAAAAAAGACTTATCAAAATTGGTGAATTTTTGTGTAGCCATATTTAGGAGGTAGAACTGACTAGGACCTGGATAGTGAATGATGTGCATTGGGAAGGAATACATCTCTTAGACATCTTTGGAACCCATTGTCTGTCCACTTCTGTTTCCCTACTGCTTTGGCCATAAATAAAGGCATGAAACCTGCTGTCCAGATTTCTCATTTGGACAAGTGAGTTCGTGGATGCCGTGCCTTCACTAAGACAGGAAACGCACAGAAGCAGCAGGGCTTTCCGTGGTTTGTTGTTGCTGTTTGGAGGGTAGCAGAGAATGGAGAGGATGCATCTTAAGGTGTGGAGCTAATGAGCTGAGCTGGAGAGAAGAGAAACTCTTAAGAAAGACCTGGCAGGCAAGCGGAAAGAAGCCTGAGTGCTTAGGGGAGACGAGGGAGGCGTCTGCACACAGAGGAACTGTTATCCCTACGGGGGAGGGGCCTCGAGCTAAAGCCTAAAAATAAAATACAATACAGTCGCCTTTCAAGGGGTAGCAATTCCTCACTCAGAATAACTCACATTATCAATACTACTAATAAAAAAGATTTTTGTAACAAAAAAGGAAAAGACAGAAAATGATATTCCAGGGATGGAATCAGACACTCAGACTTCCTAAAAATGAGTTTCCAAATGTCCCTGGATTTCACACCCATATACCTTTCAAAGGTACCACAGTGTAGGGTAACCAGACGCATTCCTTCACTAAAGCCTTTGATCAGTGACAGTGTTCATGCCGCCCACATGGGGTCCCGAGAAATGAGAGTAACAGCTGGCAGGCATCCTTCAGTGGTCGGACTGGAGGCGTCGGTAGGGGCAGGAGGAGGCGGAGGAAAGGAGAAGGGAAGAAAGTGCTTTCCTAAGTTCGGTGGCAACAAATGCACCCTCTAAGAGTCAGCATGTTCATCTCTGGGGGCTATTCTCGGTGCTTTTAGAGACTAGAGAATTCCTTCAAGCAGTCATGTGCAACTGACAAGGCGGCATCCTCCGGCCTGCCTCATAGCTGGGACGCACGACGAGGAACGTATATATCTTGTGAAAGTAGAGCTGCAGAATGTCCAACACCCAGGCCAGGTCAACAACTGGCAGAACTCTCTTCTCACCAGAACTCAGTCCTCCTTGCCGTCAGAAATGCAGCACTCTCGGCGGTACCTGCTTCATGAGCTCGGAAGGATCACGCAGTCATGAGGCTCAACGTGTTTTAAAACGTTGACACCTACAGACTTCACAACCTTCCCCCACTTCTCCTGAGTCTCAATCAAGTCAGCCAAGCATACACACTGATCCTGCTGCTTGCAGAAGCATTTCCTTTCACTGTGGACCATCAAAAGTCAAGGAAGAAAATGGAAGTGACTTGGAGTTATGGCACCAAAAAGGCCAAATGAGCAAAGAAATAATCAACTCCACATGAGCCACTTCAGCTCCAACACAATGAAAAGGGCCTAGGACTAACCCCAGGAAAGGTCACGGAGCTCAAAGGTCACAAGCAGAAAAAGGCAACAGTGAGGGGCTGCCAGCTGCAATAGGAGTCAATGTGGTCTTAATTACACTCCGAAAGGGAAGGAGTCTGAGTGAGAGCCGAGTTGGGTTCTATTCACAATATTTGTGTGTTAAAAAAAAAAAAAAAGTCAAGTGTTCCTGTTCCACTCTCTTTCAAAGAGGCTATTTCTTCCTGCTTCTAGAGCACAGGAAACCAAGAATTGTGGAGATAAGATAATTCTGGCATCCACAGGGAGCTGTACAGGAGCGTTACACATATTTTAAAGCACAGCTGCATACAGACAGTGAAATTCTAAAAAGTGACTTGGGAGAGATTATTAAAAACACAAAATACAGCAAGTTTCGAGGGGATTACTCTGCAAGCATCACAGAATCAACACTTGCCACAAATCCAACTCTCAGTAGATGTTCAGGTTTGTCATTGGAATTGGCTTCATGGGAAAAAATAAGAGAGTGATGGTAACCACAAAACACATGCCAAATGCAAAATCCTAAGTTTGCAAGGAACTAGCTAACCCTGAACAGGGTGATATTATAAAGATCCAGACAGACACCTGGCTAACCTTCTTTGATGGAGAATGAGGAGGAGGCAAGTGACGACATTTAAAAAAGAGCTCTAGATGATGTGTGTTTGGTAATAAAATTAATATAGTTGTTAATAAGGCCAATGCCTTGCTCAGACCTTACCAAACGGAACAAATTTTCCCTGGCCATGATGAAAGACACCCTCATGGGGTTTGGTTTAGATTGCATTTTCATAACAAGGAAATAAGAACTGAAGGAGAAACTCGTTTCCATGAAATATATTCTAATGTATACAAACACTGAGGAAAAAGCAAAATAAGAAAAATTTAGAAATCTAAGAAAAAATATCTTTGCTGCAAACAAACTTGAATCAATGCTGGTTGAGCACTGGACCTCCTTCAGGATGATTTTTATATTATATGACCTGCTGAATTATGAGTTTCCTAGAGACCTGGAACATAGTGATACTAGTTTCCAAGCACCTCTTCCATCTTTAAACTTGGCTGCATGAATTAACTGAAGGGGTCTAGATTTCTCAGGAGGCCTGCTTTGTTCAAGCTGGTGATGGGAATTAGGTACGACACGGCTTCATCAAAGCTGTCATAGCACCGCGTCTGTGCACCAAGCACTGAGGATGGGACTCTTCAAGCACGTTCATAAGTTGCACACAAGTCAGTCACAGATTTCTGTGCAGTTAGTATGCAATCCCCACAAACAGATTGAGAAACCTAAAAGCAAGTAAAAATGCACATTGGTCTGTAGAAAGAAAACTTGCATTCCCGGAAGCTTTGATAGACAGATAAAATCAAAGAAATTATCAAGATACAATGTCTTGATGAAGTGAAAACAGAAAAAGAAATCAATTAAGACTGGGATATCTTTCTAAACACAGCGCAATACAGCATGAAGCTTCAGTCCAACTGGAGAGCCTGAGACGCAGTTTTAGCATTGGGTCCAGCCTGTCCACCAGAAATGAAGCAAAGCTTGTTGGAACAACTCTGCTGGGCCGCATGTGTATCAAGCAAGAGCAGCTGCTTCGTGACATTATATTGGGCAACAGTAAACAGGATGGTCCAAAGAAAGGATTCAAGGACACACTGATACAGGAGACACACACACACATATACAATACACACTGGAAAGCCGTAGCAGCAGATAGACCCAACCCGGAAGACAGATAAACTTATTCTAACGATGCTCCTCTTTGCAAAACTTTTCTGAAAATCCTTTGTTAATCATTTTCAGTGTCCATGTATAAACAAGGTATAAAAATAATCTCATTAGGTTATAATTACACCTTATTTTTAACCCCATATAGTCTTAACTCTATCAGCATCACCCAATTAATTCATTAATGGTTATTTCCAAAAAACTTAAGAACACCAAAATTTTTTTTAAGTGCCATAAGCAGTAAAGATAATTCCAAAAGAACCCCAAGTTACTCAGTACAATAACAGCAGTGTGAGATTAAATATACACCTTCCTGAAGAGACAGACTTCTTTAAAGACACAATTCTCATTTAAATATTTAAGTTCTGATATATTTCTTAAATATTTCATATCACACTATACTCATGTCATAGCTGACATTTGTAGAATACATGTTATATGTTGATACATCCATGTACCTTGTAAGCTGGAATTTTAAGGACTTATTGGCTTCTATGTACAACTTGAGGAGTTTCTGTTTTGTTGGTAAGATTTAGAAGAGAATTAAAACTTTCTTCTTTACGTAATGAAGATGATTAATTTAGGGCTTAAAAGTATAAGAATGCTGTGGGTTGGATCCTTAGCTTAATTTTCTAAAATCTCTTCATTCAACCCTTTTTCTAAGACAAATTATGAGTGGAGTTGGAAGCTGTAGCCTAAAAACACAAAAAGCAGTTTCTTGTTCATTTATACCACAAAAATGTATTGAGTACATATATTCAAGGTAGCTGGGAGAAAAGATGGGTGGAGGGGAGATAACATAGAAGTAGAATAAGATAACAGAGACCAGAGCTCGATCTCATTTCTTAATCTCTGAATCTTTAACTCTTGAAATACATATAAACAATAGCATTTAAAACTTTTTTGAGGTATAAAAAAGTTTCCAAAAGTGACAGGAGTCTGAATTTTTTTAACAACGTATTTTTAAATATTTAATAAGTATATTTTAAATATATATATTTAAAATTAATAGCTGGTGGTCTACAGTGATGTATTTCTTTTTCCTAGAGAATGTTAGTCAGTTAAAACATTCACTAATTTAATGTGGCTTAGGTTCTATCTGCAAGTGGGGAGAAAAAAAACCCACAATTTTTTCCCCAGCTTTAGGATTCTATGACAAACATTTTACAAGTGCTGTGTTTAAATGAAAAATCACTTAAAAGCTTGTATGCACCTCTTACACTAGTTTTGCCTCATCTTTGGCAGACTCCCAAAATGACTGAACTAATTAAAGAGGAAAGGGGGAATAAAAACAGCAAAGGTATCCAAAATCAACAAAATTTCAGCTCTAAAAATTAAGGCAAAAGCATATAGTTCAGCCCTCCAGTTTGCAAGCAAAAAAAGAGACTGTTCGTGTTCACGCTTATAAAAAAAAAAAAAAAAAAAAAAGCCAAGTTGAAAAAGAAGCAGGAGACTAGTTTACAATTTCATTGTAAGAACTTGGGAGAGGCGGCCCCTTTACTTTGTTTTCAGGTAAAGAAACTGGAGAAATTTCCCTAGCAAACTTTCCTGCTTTGTGAAAGGGTCACCCACCATCTTACAGTCAAATTATCTGTGAGGTTTTCACAGAATTCTTGAACCACTGCTAGAAACATGTACATAATGGAAAAGACAGGCCTTCTCATGAAAACTCAGGGTTTACCTCAGAAAAGAACCATTGGTTATGAAGCAAACAGCACTGGCAATTTGAAAACTACTTCGTTATCAAGCTTCCCAAGAACTTACATTTAAAACATTTCATAACTCCAAATAATCATCTTCTTTTTCTCTTCCCAGCTTCCCTACCAACCTGAGTAAGTACTTAAGAGGAAAGGCCCAGATGGCAGGTGTGAGTGTTCTAAAACATCAGATATTATTTTGTTTATTTGAATTACATTCTTTGCTTGAACAGCCTCAGGGTACAAATAAAACATACTACTAATTAAAATAACCAACAGCAGGACTAATAAAACATCTAAAAAGCAGCTTTTATATATAGAGAGACTTTTTAGGTGTTTGCCTCCTGACCTCAGTATATGGAACAATGAAGGTACACTTAAAACTAAGTGAGGCATTTCCATTTCTGTTGGGGAAGGATAAAAAGTCAACTTAAGTCTGTGGTCAGAGAGAGAATCCTACTCAATACTGATGCATCATAAACACATGGGCATAAATCTTACAGATGGAAAAACATCTAGCATGAGACACAGCAAAGAAGCCATATCCAATTTGGACAATTGTACACTGATAGTTTACTAAATTTAATCTACAGCAATGGTTCCCAGACTTTTCAATTTCAATAACCAGGAATATCTAAAAATAAAACAAACACCAGTATGTCCCATGTAAGAGTGCCAACCATTTACCAAGTTAAAAAAAAAAGAAAGAAAAGAAAAAGAAGAACTGCCATCTATGATCATAGTTTCATTGGATCAGAACAAAATGTAGGCCAAAAAGTAATTTCAGAATAAATTTAGCTTTAGGAAGTAATCACTACATGTCTTTTGGTTGGCGGTTTCTCATTTTACTCCAAACAAATATAAAATTATAAACCACGTTGTTTTGAAGAGCAATGTTGAGAAACAATCTAAAAACTTAAGTTTTCACTGTCTTAAATCAGTAGATTATAACAGCTCACCACCAACATTTGGTTATAAAATAGGCGGAATCACATGTCCCTTAATGGAGCGTTAAACACAGATATCCCTTAGCTTTTCATCCTGAATGATAACCAACAAATTTCCCAAAAGGAGTGTTTTCACTCTTCGTGGTACTGACAGGTTTCTGCCACTCAAAATGACCCCCTGCTCCCAGTGTCACCCTTACTTTTCATTATTAACATTCCTCTCCAAAACAGGCCAAACTTTTAGACCTTATTGGGAAACTGTTGTTTCAGAGGCGGGAACCTTGTCCTACACATCCCTACATTCAACTCACAAAATTCCCATAATCCCCTTGCTTTCTCTGTAGATTGTTCTTAAACGTACTTCTTTCCTCACACAGTAACGGCCTTGATGTTCATTTTAATCTGACTCCTCCTGAGTAAAAATTGTAGCCAAGGAGGAGTCATACAGAGAAAGTACAGAATTTGGTTTTACCTGATGCATTATACTGTGAAAAAAAAGAACTAGGCTAGATATTTATATCTAAAGACTTAAGACATAAATGTAAACAATTTCTACCGGACCTGGATTAAGCACTAGTTTGTCAGTTCCGCGAGGGAAGGGAACCATGTCTATTTTGCTTACCACTGTATATCCAACACCTGGGAAGTATCCTGCACAAAATGAGTGCTTAATGAATGTCAATAAATGAATAAACGTACACTGAGAGAAATGCAGCAACGGTTCCTAGGAATTACGACATGTCTCAACACACTACTAATTTAATATGTTTAAAAACATTCTAGTAAACCAAAAGAGAAATGATTGGAACGGTCTAACACTCTAAAACAGATGTTGAAGAGAATCAGCACTAAAGCTTTATGATCTGTCCACTGAGTTTACTTGGTCTTCTACAGAAGCGAACACTCATTTACTTACCTTTTATGATGTCAATTTTTAAAAATCAATAGCTAATAGTTATATAACATACAATTTGACAGGTACCGAGGCCAAATGACTATCAAAGCACATGATGTAGCAGTACAGAAAAGCCATACACAAAAATGAAAAGAGTTCAAATAATAGATGTTATCAAGAGGTCCTTTTAAATCTAAGAGGAAAAAAAGGTACTAGAGCTAACACCAGAAGCCCTGTTACTTTGCTCACAAACAGCAATGACTCGGTAGTCAGCAAAATATTCATCTTAAGCATTCTAAAGGCATAGGACCAACAGTGGATAAATGGAAATCTTACTTTTAGGATCACCATAAGGATTTGTAGCTAAAACAAATACAGCAGACTGTCTTCATACACTTATGACAGAGATGGGTGTTACAGACTAAAATATCAGGTTTTTAATTGTACATAGTCATGTTTCCTGCAATGGGATATGAACTTTTGTAGAGTCAAAATCATGTAACCAAAATCCTACCACACAATGCTATTTCTAAATAGGAAGATAACTCTCTAGGAAACGGTTCAAATATACTTAAAGAGTACTGGCCAAATTAACTGGGTCAAACCACAAAGAGTTTTATAAATTTATAAATTTCCCTAAAACCATCAAGTCAATCTGTCTCACATCTTGTCAACACTTTTTCTTAGGTCCCGAATTTGGTAAATAAATACCTAAGGAAAACCACATACATTTTTTAAAGCAATCTACCGCAACACTAATTTGATTTATACATACACGTCAGGTAGATTAGTCATTCCCTGTCAGTATCAGGCAATATCAACTTGCTAATTTATTCACATAAATAAATAAGTTTGTCTTTAGGATAACTAATAATAAAATTAGGATTTTAAAAATATTGTACAAGTATTGAAATCAGAGCTACCAGAGAAAGATTCAAATGTTTTAGCCAGTACATCTCAGTCACCTTTTTGTCCCAGCACAAGAGAGTAGTGATACATTCCCAGTGGTAATCCCAGGTCATTTGGAAATGATTTTAGGAAGCAGGTCTCTACATGGAGTGTGAAAAACCTTGCCAAAGAATTCTGAAACTCTTTGCCACCCTCGCCTCTTGCTTTCACTAGGCAGAAAATTGCTTTGTGTAGAAATACATACATTTATAGAGAGATATAATACAGATACATACATACATATGTATATATATACACATATATGTATATACATATATGTATATATATACATATATGTATATACATATATATATACATACATACATATATACATATATACACACACACACACATATGTATATATATATGCACCTTACCAAACATCTGTCTTTTTTTTTTTGCCTGCACCACAAGGCTTGCAGGATCTTAGTTCCCTGACCAGGGACTGAACCTGGGCCCTGGCAGTGAAAGTGCCCAGTCCTAACCACTGGACCACCAGGGAATTCCCCAAACACCTGTCTTATGAGATTAATTATTCCAAAGAATAATGACAGCTACCAATTATTAAGTTCATGGGTGAAAGAGTTTACATATATCATTACCCATCCTCACAACAACCTTAAAGATAAGTATTATTTCCATTTTACAAAGGAGGAAACAGAAATGCAGAAAGTTCAGATAGTTTCCCAAGATTCCACAACTAATAAATGACAGAGGTGAGATCTGAACCCAGGGAGAGCCCAGGACAAGCCCAGGCCTCTGCTTCACCCATTCTACATGCAGCTTCTTGAATAAAAGGAAAGCCTTGAGTACAGGTCTCTTTATGTCCATTTAATTCACCGTGAATCTACAGCCACTTCTCACTCTGGAAGGATTCTTAAACCTACCAGGTTTTAGTTCTTTTTCTCTATTTTAGTTTTAATCTACAGATGAATTTTTGAAGGTATGAAAATTGCTTGTTTTTATTATTTCACTGTGTTTCTGCACTGCTGAAACTTAAATTATTGTAAGCTTACTCTAGCTCACTGGCCAGAAAATGAAGACATGACACAAGATTTCAGTACCTAATGTACATTTGTGTTTTTGAATCATATCTATGACATGTGAGGGTCAAATGATGTTACAGAATACTATACAAAGAAAGTTTTTGAAACAGGTGAAAAGAAAAAGTAGGAGTTGTAAATCATCTTCTAGCTCATGGCAGCATAAGCGTGCCAAACTTGAAAAGCATATGACATAGCAGATGGTATAACACAACATTAGGAACACATGTATAACAAAGATTCCACATTACTATGGCTCATCAACAGTAAGCAAATATTAATGCATACATGCACTTCATCAAATGGGTTTTTAAATTTTTTTCAGTATTATATATCAGGGTGAATTTTTAAAGTGACTGGCCCACAAAATAGTGGACCAGTAGTTAATAACAAGCCATTATTAAGAAGAAAAAATAATGTTAAACATGCTTAAAATAAAAAGAATCAAATCAGAGTACAACTAAGTGAAAGGAATCAAATACAAAGGTTAAAGTAAAAGAAACTGATCCAGTATGGAGTCAGATTTGTTCTTCCCTATTACACACTGAGTTTAGCCAGATTTGTTCGTCCCTGTTACACACCGAGTTCCTGCAATGGACCACGCATTGTAATAGGCACTAGAGAAACAAGGATATTCCCTGTCCTCAAGGATCTTCCCTTCTGGTTTGTGAGGAAATGCCATGTGGCTGACAGGGTCTTGGTGCTCTGCCGGGTGTCAGGCCTGAGCCTCTGAGGTGGGAGAGCCGAGTTCAGGACACTGGACCACCAGAGACCTCCCAGCCCCACGTAATATCAATTGGCGAGAGCTCTCCCAGAGATCTCTGGGAGAGACCCAGCTTCACTCAACGACCAGCAAGATCCAGTGCTGGACACCCCATGCCAAACAAGTAGCAAGACACGAACACAACCCCACCCATTAGCATAGAGGCTGCCTAAAATCATAATAAGTTCACAGACACCCCAAAACACACCACCGGACGCGGTCCTGCCCACAAGAAATAGAATAACCATCCTCATCCACCAGAACACACGTACCAGTCCCCTCCAACAGGAAGACTACACAACCCACTGAAACAACCTTATCCACTGGGGGCAGACATGAAAAACAATGGGAACTACAAACCTGCAGGCTGTGAAAAGGAGACCCCAAACACAGTAAGTTAAGCAAAATGAAAAGACAGAGAAATATGCAGCAGATGAAGAAGCAAGGTAAAAACCAACCAGACCAAAGAAATGAAGAGGAAATAGGCAGTCTACCTGAAAAAGAATTCAGAATAATGATAGTAAAGATGATCCAAAATCTTGGAAATAGAATGGAGAAAATACAAGAAACGTTTAACAAGGACCTAGAAGAACTAAAGAGCAAACAAACAATGATGAACAACACAATAAATGAAATTTAAAATTCTCTAGAAGGAATCAATAGCAGAATAACTGAGGCAGAAGAAAGGATAAGTGACACGGAAGATAAAATAGTGGAAATAACTACTGCAGAGCAGAATAAAGAAAAAAGAATGAAAAGAATTGAGGACAGTCTCAGAGACTTCTGGGACATCATTAAACGCACCATAATTCGAATTATAGGGGTCCCAGAAGAAAAAGAGAAAAAGAAACAGACTGAGAAAATATTTGAAGAGATTATAGTTGAAAACTTCCCTAATATGGGAAAGGAAATAGTCAATCAAGTCCAGGAAGCACAGAGAGTCCCATACAGGATAAACCCAAAGAGAAGCATGCTGAGACACATATTAATCAAACTATCAAAAATTAAATACAAAGGAAAAATATTAAAAGCAGCAAGGGAAAAGCAACAAATAACATACAAGGG
>NC_041229.1:7881982-7883390 GCF_002837175.3 Physeter macrocephalus | reverse complement strand
AAGAAAAAAAGGGAGAAGACTCAAATCGACAGAATTAGAAATGAAAAACGAGAAGTAACAACTGATACTGCAGAAATACAAAGGATCATGAGAGATTACTACAAGCGACTATATGCCCATAAAATGGATAACCTGGAAGAGATGGACAAATTCTTAGAAAAGCACAAACTTCCGAGACTGAACCAGGAAGAAATAGAAAATATAAACAGATGAATCACAAGCACTGAAATTGAAACTGTATCTTTTTTGACCACAATGCTATGAGATGAGATATCAATTACAGGAAAAAAAACTGTAAAAAATACAAACACATGGATGCTAAGCAATACACTATTAACTAACCAAGAGATCACTGAAGAAATCAAAGAGGAAATAAAAAAATACCTAGAAAAAAATGACAATGAAGAAACGATGACCCAAAACCTATGGGATGCAGCAAAAGCAGTTCTAAGAGGGAATTTTATAGCAATACATTCCCACCTCAAGAAACAAGAAAAATCTCAAATAAAAAACCTAACCTTACACCTAAAGCAACTAGAGAAAGAAGAACAAAAACACCCCAAAGTTAGCATAAATCCAACAGCACATTAAAAGGGTCATGCACCATGATCAAGTGGGGTTTACCCCAGGAATGCAAGGATTCTTCAATATATGCAAATCAATCAATGTGATATACCATATTAACAAATTGAAGGGGGAAAACCATATGATCATCTCAATAGATGCAGAAAAAGCCTTCGATAAAATTCAACACCCATTTATGGTAGAAAAAAGTAGGCATAGAGGGAACTTACATCAAAATAATAAAGGTCATATATGACAAACCCACAGCCAACATCGTTCTCAATGGTGAAAAACTGAAACCATTTCCTCTAAGATCAGGAACAAGACAAGGTTGTCCACTCTCACCACTATTATTCAACATAGTTTTGGAAGGTTTAGCCACAGCAATCAGAGAAGAAAAGGAAATAAAAGGAATCCATATTGGAAAAGAAGAAGTAAAACTGTCACTGTTTGCAGATGACAATAAACCTACCTAAGGAGACAAAAGACCTGTATGCAGAAAACTATATAACACTGATGAAAGAAATTAAAGATTATACAAACAGATGGAGAGAAATACCACGTTCTTGGATTGGAAGACTCAACATTGTAAAAATGACTATACTACCCAAAGCAATCTACAGATTCAATACAATCCCTATCAAACTACCAATGGCATTTTTCACAGAACTAGAACAAAAAATTTCACAATTTGTATGGAAACACAAAAGACCCCGAATAGCCAAAGCAATCTTGAGAGAGAAAAACGGGAGCTGGAGGAATCAGGCTCCATGACTTCAGACTATAAAAAAAGCTACAGTAATCAAGACAGTATGGTACTGGCACAAAACCAGAAATATAGATC
>NC_041229.1:7869661-7881099 GCF_002837175.3 Physeter macrocephalus | reverse complement strand
GGGGGCTTCCCTGGTGGTTCAGTGGTTAAGAATCTGCCTGCCAATGCAGGGGACACGGGTTCGAGCCCTGGTCCGGGAAGATCCCACATGCCTCGGAGCAACTAAGCCCATGCGCCACAACTACTGAGCCTGTGCTCTAGAGCCCGCGAGCCACAACTACTGTAGCCCGCACACCTAGAGCCCATGCTCTGCAACAAAAGAAGCCACCACAATGAGAAGCCCACGCACCAAAACTAAGAGTAGCCACCACTTGCCCCAATTAGACAAAGCCCGCGCATAGCAACAAAGACCCAACACAGCCAAAATAAATAAATAAAATAAATTAATTTTTTAAAAATGGACTAAAGACCTAAATGTAAGGTCAGACACTATAAAACTCTTAGAGGAAAACACAGGCAGAATACTCTATGACATAAATCACAGCAAGATCCTTTCTGACCCACCTCCATATACCCTGAGAAAACCATAATTCAAAAAGAGACATGTACCACAATGTTCTTGCAGCACTATTTACAATAGCTAGGACATGGAAGCAACCTAAAAGTCCATCAACAGATGAATGGATAAAGAAGATGTAGCACATATATACCATGGAATATTACTCAGCCATAAAAAGAAACGAAATTGAGTTATTTGTAGTGAGGTGGATGGACCTAGAGTCTGTCGTACAGAGTGAAGTAAGTCAGAAAGAGAAAAACAATGCTAACACATATATATGGAATCCAAAAAAAAAAAGGTTCTGAAGACCCTAGGGGCAGGACAGGAGTAAAGACGCAGACGTAGAGAATGGACTTGAGGACACTGGGAGGGGGAAGGGTAAGCTGGGACAAAGTGAGAGAGCTGCATAGACATATATACACTACCAAACGTAAAATAGATAGCTAGCGGGAAGCAACCACATAGCATAGGGAGACCAGCTCGGTGCTCTGTGACCACCTAGAGGGGTGGGATAGGGAGGGTGGGAGGGAGACGCAAGAGGGAGGGGATATGGGGATATATGTGTACGTATAGCTGATTCACTTTGTTATACAGCACAAACTAACACAACAATGTAAAGCAATTATACTCCAATAAAGATGTTTTTAAAAAAAGAATCAAATCAGACACGTGAAATATGAAATAAGCAAAAATATCTTCCTACTATTAAACTCAATACTGACAACATGAAAAAATTTTTAAGATTTAACATTTCTGAATTATATTGGTTTTGTCACAATTTGCAAATTTAGTTTTATAAGAAGTCTGCATCTAGTTTATTTGTACATAATTAAATGAGATTCACAATTAAATTATTTCATCAACACTGGGGTTTATGAGAATTTTCCCCTTTGAAGAAGTCACACATTATTCAAGTTTTAGTGTTTACCCCTTTTTAACAAAATATAGGACACTATCATCCCGGTTAAGACATTACGTTAACTAATCAAACGCAAAGCTATTTCCTTGATCACACACATCTTTGCAAATCTCAACTGAGAACAGGTGTGACGGGACAAGAATTATAGTTTCAAATACTAGATTCACATTCCCCAAAATCAAAAGGTTTAAAAGAATCTTGTAAATGCTACCCAATTCCATAGCCACCAAGACCACTACTTTAAGAAAACTCATAAATGCAATTCAACCAAGCTTTATTCTCTATTTTATAGGCCCCAGATGGAATATCTTAAAAATCTGTGCATTTTAGAGTTGCAGTACAATGTTTTCTCCTGCAAACACGCTCATGATTGCTACAAAAATCACTGTACTGAAAACCCAGATTCCAGTGATAAAAATACAATAATGAGGCCAACCTGTAGGGTAGAAGAAACAGATGAATTCTCAAAACTTACCTTAAAAAATATTTAAAACAACAACAACAAAAAAAGAGTAAGACAGGGCTTCCCTGGTGGCGCAGTGGTTGAGGGTCCACCTGCCGATGCGGGGGAGCCGGGTTCGCGCCCCGGTCCGGGAGGATCCCACATGCCGCGGAGCGGCTGGGCCCGTGAGCCATGGCCGCTGAGCCTGCGCGTCCGGAGCCTGTGCTCCGCCACGGGAGAGGCCACGACAGTGAGAGGCCAGCGTACCGCAAAAAAAAAAAAAAGTAAGACAAACATCTTCCTGAAGCATTATTACTGTCACTGCTGATGACAGAAAGGAACTGCAGGACAAAGAGCCAACAGTCAGCTGGAAAGGGGTGCATGCAGTCCCACTTGTCATGTTCTGATTCCACAACTCCTGGCTCCAGTTCTTTGGATACCCCTCCACTGCTAAATCTCAATCTTCCACAGTCACTTGAGGGCTTATCCTGGCCAGCGAGAAACACACCGGGGAGTGGCTGGGGTGGAGCTGAAAGTATGCAGAACTGGCCTTTCTCCAAGAAAAAGATTGGCATCTGATGATCCCATATCTATTCTTTTTCTTCTTTTGAAACAACGTGGGAATGGTACTTTATTGGCGGTCTTCAAGGCTACCAATCCCAGTTAAGTGTTTATCTGCTCTGACCGTACCTAAGCCCAAGAGAAAAATAGGAAAACTGGAAGAACAGATATAAGAGTCAAACTCATTATTTAAGTACATATACATCAAAATTCTAGAAAGCACTGGGATTTCCCATAGATAGCAACATTTGTACTTTTGGTGGAAAATTATCAAGAAGAGTTATCAAAGGGTTCCAATAATAGATATCCCTTGCTGTTAAGAAGAAAAGCAAACTTATGTCAGTAAGTCTAGGTATGAAGTACATCTCATGCCTAAAAATAAATTTTATTTTCCTGGTACTAAAGTATGTTTCTATTGAGTCTAGGGAGGTGAGAAGGAGAAAGGGGAGATCTCAAAGAAACAAAATTGAAATTTAGGGCAAGAAAATTAAGATGGTATTCAGCTGTTTGGGGATATGGGAATTCATCCAAAGGTTCCCCCATCAGCTATTACATTAGTCACCTAACCTAACCAGTCTCTGTGATGGGAGCCAAGTCCTAACCAACTCAAGAACAACAACATATAATCAATTCTAGCTTATTCCCACACTTAGAGCCCCACAAAGTTTAATCCCTACTCATTTTATATTTGACAGTGTCTAATTCAGCTACATCGCAATAATATTTTGTCACTATCGCTAACATAACAGCCATGGAAGCTGCAACAGCAACCACTCACATTCAAGAAGCACCTACCAAGTGCCAGTCACTCTGTGAGGACTCACTGAGGTGATCCCAGAGCCTAATGAGGTGCCATTCCCATTATACAGATGAGGAAACTAAGGCACACAGAGGCTATGTCACTAGAAGATGGTGGAGTCTGGCTCTGACCCCAGGCACTCTGACTCCAGAGTTTACCCCAGTCTAAACCTGTATGATCCACAGCCTGAAAACTCCCAGGTTAAGAAAATCCATTTACAGAAAACTAATTCATTCTCAACTCAATCGTTTCACTAATGGAAATTCTTTATGCTCAATTTGCTTAAAATAAGGCGGAGAGAGGTCTTCTGGTCCTATACCCATTTCTACTAAGTAGCGTATGAATGATAAAAAGTCAAGAAATGATCTTCTTTGGTTGGACGCAGCACTATATGTAGACTAATGATTTCAAGTGTTGCCAAGAACATCTGGCACATTCCAGTCGCACACAGACTCTATCTGTTGGTAATGAGAATGAGATAAGGAACAAATAACGTAGCAAAGGTCAGCAGCAACACCCAATGATATGCTATTACAAGTGTCCAAATCACGATTGTATAGTGAGAAAGCAGGGGGCTGAAATGCCTTAAGTTAAAGCCGGAGATTTGCAAATAACTCAATTTCATTAGAAAATAAAGAGGAAAATTCCTTACAGGCTAAAAATTCCACTAGACTAAAGAATATATAACATCCGGGACCTCCCTGGAGGTCCAGTGGTTAAGAATTCCACAGGGTACACGGGTTCGATCCCTGGTCAGGGAATGAAGATCCCACATGCCACAGGGCAACTAAGCCCGCACGCCACAACTACTGAGCCCGCGTGCCTCAACTAGAGAGAAGCCTGCACGCCACAACAAAGATCCCACGAGGTGCAACTAAGACCCGACGCAGCCAAAAAAATAAATAAATTTAAAATAAATTTTTAAAAAAAGAATATCTAGGGCTTCCCTGGTGGCGCAGTGTTTGAGAGTCCGCCTGTCGATGCAGGGGACGCGGGTTCGCGCCCCGGTCCGGGAAGATCCCACGTGTCACGGAGCGGCTGGGCCCGTGAGCCGTGGCCGGTGAGCCTGCGCGTAAAAATATATATATATATATATAAAACATATCAAAGAAAACCACAAGAGATATGTTACAATATGAAGCAAAATCTCTAAAATTTCAAGAATTTAATCCTGTAGAAGCTAAATTAACCTGCTGACCTAAAAATATTATTTTAAAGCCATTTAATTATAACATTAAAAATAGCATACAAACTAATACATATTAACCACTACAGATAAAACTACATTATAGACTTGGCTTATACGTGGCAATTAGAGATCTGAACAGTATTCATTCTTGTTCTGTTTTTCTCCTTTCAAAAAAAAAAAAAAAACTTACAGACAAGCCTCATCAATCATCAAGAGAGCCTGGCTCTGATATTATATGAGCTGTGTCAACCTTAATCAAATTGCTTGCCAGATCGTAGATAAGTAATGACTTGCTTAGGTTAAGCAAGGCCAGAGTTTTCCTTCTGTAGTATATACATCTCCAGAGTGAAAATAAACAGCCTCACACCTCTTACTGCGCGCTGGACTCTGCACTCTCACAACTCAGCCTTCGCTCCAGCCCAAGAGGAGGGGCAAGACTTGCCTTTAAGAATATTATTTTTCTTTCTTTCCTTCTCAATCTGGTCATCAAAACTACTTTTAAACTATCTCATTAAACAGCTAATGACTATTTTGATCTACACTGAAAGAACACATGAGCTATCTTTAAATGCTGTAGCATTAACATTTGCTGTAGACAATATGATACAATGGTATAAAATGAAAAAGAAATAGCTAACGATTGACAAAAGCGATACTAGAGGAATCACTTAAAGTTGCAAAGCTTGTATTCATTTTCTTCATTTTCTAACATATCCAAGAAAGTCAGATTAAGTGCTGACATCATCTGTCACTCTTTGGACACAGGGGCACCGTGGAACAAATGTTAAGAGAAACTGCGTTCAATCTGATTTTTATTTATTCCACGAGCAAAGACACAAATGTAAAATGAGATTTACTTCTAAAAAGCCCCCTTTGCTATTTTCCTTACTGTCATACAATTCGAAAGGGCTTTCAAACTTCACTTTCAGCTGGAATATACTATTAAAGAATTTCTAAGCATCAAGTACCAGCCTTAAAGAAATGTGTTAGAAAGCAAGGATCCCTGTAGCTAGAAAAAAAAAAAAAAAAAAAATGAAAAGACCTCTTTAAAGAGGAAAGAGTTTAAAAATACAAGACATCTGGGAGTCAGTTTTACCTTGGGCAAAATTCACTTCACTATCTCAATATCTTCCATTAGGTCAATAGCAACTAGAATGCAGACTTTGTGGTTTACAAATGTCAAAGACAAAAACAAAACAAAACAAAACAGGGAATTCCCTGGTGGTCCAGTCGTTAGGACTCAGTGCTTTCACTGTTCTGGGCCTGGGTTCAATCCCTGGTGACAGAACTAAGATCCCACAAGCCGCACGATGTGGCCAAAAACAAAAACCTTAGAATTTAAGAATGTGCAATTATAACTTAAATTAAGCTTAAAAAAGAAAGGGACTTCCCTGGTGGTCCAGTGTTAAGAATCCACCTTGCAATGCAGCGGACACCAGTTCAATAGCTGGTCAGGGAACTAAGATCCCACATGCCACGGGGCAACTAAGCCAGCACGCCACAACTAGAGAGAAGCCCTCAGACTGCAATGAAGAACCCGTGCGCCTCAACAAAAGATCCCGCGTGCTGCAACTAAGACCCAACGCAGCCACTTAATAAATAGATACTTTTAAAAAAGCTTGAAAAGAAAGACTATAGTTTCAAATATTAGGCAGAGATATTTTAAAGATCACCCGACTTTGAACTACATTAAAACTCTTGTATGTGAAACCAATGCTCGATCATTATTGTCTTCATGGTTTCCATTCTCATGAAAATTTTACCGTCTCATACATTATTGTAAATAGAAAAAAAAAAAACTTGTAAGACACTCTGCAAAGTACAAAGGACTCTATAATATTATTTAAGAAATGATGACAATTAGAAATAAAGGATAGGAGAAAATTATTTCGTATATGGAATAAAAAGAACCACAAGACAGGAGTTGTAACTGAACTAGCATCTCGTCAGCTAGGAGCCGAGTAAGCATGGGGAGGGTGCTGGTTCTTTCTGTGCATGCAATGCCAGACAGGACAGTCTTTCCTTTCCCAGTCCTCTGGAAGCATCATTCTGATAAGTCTGCAGGGCACTCAAACAGACCAGGGCCCTGCTTTGCCTAAGCAATACTTCAGTCCTTTGTCACCATATTATTTATCGTTAAATTGCCCAAGTATACTTGTAGTACAGTCCCTCTAGGTGAAGCAGGCACAAAAGATGCTAGTACTTCTCAGTGAATTAGAAAGGACTTTTACAAGCGAGTGGGGACTCTGTTTGCCTAGGAAATGTCAAGTGAAGGGATTCTTTTTCCAGAAAACTCACATTCCAACATGAAGGGGGAAAAAATTCTTAATTGCACAAATGAAAAACTCAAAACTCAGTCTCTCATTCTCAGTCGTTGAAGGCCTCGGGAGTTTAATATGTGGTGCCTGTTAATTTGATTCCATGACCAGCTGACATCTACAATCACAACTAATTAAGTATTCTGTGTATGTGTACAACATCCAGCTGAGAAAACATGGATCTGATCAAGGGTTAAAGTCTTTGTTCTCCAAGGCCAATCGTTTCCTTATCTTTTTCCTAATAATCTACCTATCTGGAGAGAAATCCCAAAAGAAGTAAAACACTTGACAATTTTTCTTTAAAACAATTTCTACTGTTATTTTCCTGTGGGGTGGGATATAGCCTGGACTTACTAGGCTCACATTTAGAAACCCACTTTGGGAGTTAGCTATAAGACTCTTACTAACATTATTAAGATGTATCTAGCCAAATCCCTGAGCTAAAATTTATTTGATGCTGCAAAAAATGGATATCAAATCTCTGCACAAGCTGTACTGTATGATTAAAAACCCCACCGCGGCTGCTGTCACAGTGACAAATGTGTAATTATTTTAAGACCTAACCACTGTGACAATAGCTCTTTTAAAATGCATCGTTAAACACAAAAGAAATTAAAAATGACAATTTCGTTTCCTAACCTAATAGGAGACCACAGTTAACAACCCATCTTAGAATGACTCAAAATTGGCTTTAGTTAGCCATGGGGTTAAAAAAAAATCTTTAGCTCTAAAATGTATGATGAAAATTATATGAAAGAGTTTATATAGGTCTACAGTCAAAACATGAATAACTTAATGACTAGAGCTTGGAATTAGGAACTCAGGGTAGAAGTTTGATCTATTTGTATTTGTTTTAATCTCAAAAAGGACTCAACCATAGTAAAGGAAGTGTGCCTGATAGTGAATAAATAGAAATCAAAAGAAATGATTTAGCCATCAGAACCAATTCTAATCAGATCATAATATGACTTGAAAATATGTTATTCAGTTGAAGTAAATACGCAGAATTAGATTTAAAATCTACTTTAACCCATCAGTACTATAATCCTCCTTACTGTAGAACAAATCTTAAAATTTCATTTTGGAAGAACATCCAAGACTTAATGGAAGAAACAATAAAATGGCCTTGTTTAAAAAAGTGATCACAGTAAGAAGAACCCAAAAGGTAAATTATGGGCACAACACAATGGTAAGACCAGTGTGGTTCTACTCAGGAGTTTTAATAATCTATTAAGAACCATAAAAATATCTTCTCAGGATTTAGCAGTCCCAAGATCTACTGGGACAACTGCTCAGATGCATGGAAACCAAATTGAAATCCTGATGCATGAGTTGTCATTAAATCATGGCAATATCTAAAAGCCCAATTAGCCTAATTTCACAACAGGAGTGAACAGGACAAGAGGAAACACTAGTTTAAATCAAAGGATGTTACTTTACTGGTGTTTATAAAGAGGAATAAATAGCACCTTTCTTACAAAACTGTACAACCCCATTCATAATCACAGTTAGACAGTCCCCCTCACATGACCATTTTAACAGCCAATTAACAAACTTTTTCAATATATTGCAAGCTATGTAACACCAACCCAAGTAATGAAGCTTAACTCCACTTCATAGATGAGGATTTCTCATACCCACCCTCACAACCTCATACTCACCAATCTGGGAGGAAGTTTACTGAAATAGAAATGAGCGATTCAACAGTACATCTGTTCCGGCTGAAACTATGTTCACTCCTTCTTATTGCCTGTTATTCACTGTGCTATTTTGTTGCACACACACCCTGAGGCCAAAACCATGAAAATAAGCCAAAATAAATGGGCAAGAAAAATCTTATCCCTAGCTTAGGATGCTATTTTTCTTTTTATTGTAATAAAAGAGGCTGCCAAATTCTGATGTCATTACAGTAATTTCACGGCCTGATAAAAGTAGTATTTTATCCATTAGACATTCATCCCCCTTGCCAATTTCACCTCCAATCAGACAGTGTGTACAATTACTCACTAAACAGACTTCAAATTACAGTAAAATAGAAAATACTAATTACTGTTATTCTGATACCTAAAAAGCCAATAACTGTCAGAAATTTCCCTGGCAAGAGACAGAAGGCAGAATGTACTTTTTAATACCTAGATATCCAGGAAAACTCCTCTAATATTGCATATTTAAAAAACAGACAAAACATGACATCAGCTCTCTGGGCACAAACTAATGTAGCATAGCACAGAATGAAAATATGCATTTTAAATATGTAAGATGTTTGGCCAGCATTCCAGTAATAATGTGACAATAGATGTCCTAGTATCTTCAATATTTAACTATTTTTTTATTTATCTAAAGCTTTTTTAACCTTCATTACTTGAAGCTGTGATACGCCTGAACTTGACATGCAGAGTCACTGATTTCACTGGATTTTTTTTTCACATCTTTATTGGAGTATAATTGCTTTACAATGGTGTGTTCATTTCTGCTTTATAAGAGCAAAATTGTGTGTTGAAATCATTCATGGGTCTAGAGATGACAGTTTAGCATTTCGCTATTCAGTGTGGTCCACCCAGTGTCATCAACATGATTTGGAATCTTGTTAGAAAGGGAGAATCTTGGGATTCACCCACAACCTACGAAATCAAAATCTGCATTTTAACATCCCCCCACCCCCGCCCCAAGAAATTCAAATGCACATTAAAGTTTGAGAAGCACTACTTTAGGACTCATACGTTCGGGACATTTGGGTTTAGTATTTGTTAGGCATAGTGCAAGGAGAGGGGTGAGAGGGGATACATACAAGGGAAAATCACATTGTCCTTAGGGATTAAGGATGAGATAGACACATACAAAATGATGACACAACATCAGCACCACAAGAGACATGTTCCCAGCCTGCAAGAGAAAAAGCAAGGTATATTCAAGGAATGCAAGGTAGGTGGAGGATGGCAGAAGCACCAGGTAGGTAAAGACCCCTGTGTGCACTATTAAAGACCTGGGTTTTAATAAGGGAGTCAGGGCCTTTGAAGAAACTGATGTTAAGGAGAGCAGTCACATGATCAGTTTTATGTTTTTGGAAGATCATTACTCTGACAAAATGTAGAAAAATGGATGATGTGGAAGCGGGGAAAACCAAGAGTGGAGACAAGGGAGGTGAGGTGGCAGCAGTTTAATAAGGAGTCACGAAGATACTTCTTTTGTCTCACATTTTGCCTCATCTTCTCTGATCCCCTTCCCAAAATTCAAAAAGGAAGTTGGAAGGGCAAGGTAATGGTGACAGAGAAAAGAGAGAGCCACTTAGAGGTTACAAGAGGCTTCAGACGGTTGTATGGGTATACGTCAATACAAAACAGACAAAACTCATTATACTTTTTTGCTTCCTAAAATAGACAAAATAATATTTTGGTGATTCAGGATTCTATACTCCCTTCAATCATTCTAAATAGCAATTATTAACATAAATTATTAACATATATCTAAAGACACAAGATGTGTACCTGGTTATAGCAAATAACTATGGACTCCAGAAAAGATCCTGAATACAGCTTTGTTGCTTGGATAAGTCACTCATATCAGCCTTTCTCCCCCCCGTGAGTTATTTCTCTCTTGAAATTCAAGTGTGGAAAAATTGGGGTGGAGGAGAGAAGATAGAGAGACAAGAGATACATTTATTTATTTTTACTTTACATATAATTTGCTGTAGGAGTGCATAAATAACTCGGCCAACAGAGGGGCTTCAAATAAATTCAGGTGTGTACCTACCTAAAAAGGTAGCAAATACTATACTTGTAAAGTGTTTTCACTTCTGATACTGATAGAATATTGGAAAGGTCCCTGTTCTCTCTTTAAGTAAAAAAGAACGAATATTTGACATTTACTTGCTAGTGATAAACTAAATTACATTTAACGTGAAAGGGGTCAACAAGAAGAGGCATTCCTCAACTTTAGGGAAAATTTGAGAAAATTTATCTAGCCAGTGGTCGTTTGGAACTTTTTTTACACATTTTCTCCCTCCAAAATTAGGTACGGTAGTCCCCCCCTTATCCACAGGGGATGCATTCCAAGACCCCCAGTGGATGTCTGAAGCTGTGGATAGTACTGAACCCTATTTATACCATGTTTTTTCCAACACATACATATCTATGATAAAGTTTAATTTATATATTAGGCACAGTAAGAGAGTAACAATAAAACAATTTTAACAATATGCTGTAATAAAAGTTACGTGAATGTGGTCTCTCTCTCTGAAAATATCTTATTGTACTGTAATCACCCTTCTTATGATGAGGATGATGATGTGAGATGACAAAACACCCACCGGATGAGATGAAGTGAGGTGAGTGACGTTGACACTGTGACGTAGCGTTAGGCTACTATTGACCTTCTGATGATACGTCAGCAGGATCATCTGCTTCAGGTGATCCTGGATCACCGAGCCATGACGAAGTGAATGGCTGGATGTCAGGAGCAGAACAATGTTGAGGGTTTGGGGATCTCGGGAGGGATGGCATGGGATTTCATTACACTACTGAGAACAGTGCACAACTTAAAAACTTATAAATCATTTCTTTCTGGAACTTTCTGTTTAATATTTTTGGACTGCAGTTGACCTCAGGGGAATGAAACTGCAGCAAGCGAACCCTGGGATAAGGGGGGACTACTGTATGTGGTGGTTAAGTAGCACAGCTCCCCCACAAGAGCCTGTTTAGTGGACTCAAAAGGCAAAGGCTCTTGGAGGTCACGTGGTCCCAACTCTCACCCAAGGAAGAGATTCTTACCACACC
>NC_041229.1:7860360-7869161 GCF_002837175.3 Physeter macrocephalus | reverse complement strand
CCTGACAGCACTTCGGAACATTTTCTTCATAAGCCTTTCCGGGCTTTGGTTTCTCAGAATATACAATGGGGATCAGAGTGAGGAATAAATGAAGCCACGTGTGGGAAGCTAGGGGCTAAGTAGAGCCAAGTGTCAGATCCCTTTCCCCGCCCCTCTGTGCCTCACCCCGCGGTCAGCGAAGGGAATTAACAAGATCTGCTAAAGGACAGGGGGTAGCTGGGGAGAGGAGACCGGCGGGGCGCTCAGACCGGGAGAAGGTGTTTCCTGGGAGCGAAGGTAGGGATTCTGGCTGGTCCCATAGACCAATCACCCCCAAAGAGGAGGGTGATGATCTGCCACAAGGGGTCTCCCAGCAGAGATCAGTTTCTCGGTCGCCGGGTGGTGGGAGACCAGACCACAGGAGAACGGCAGTGGTCTTCAAGCACGTGTGGGTACCCACGGCAAGACAAGGCAAGCGGACGTCAAACCTGATTGTAGCTGATGTGGCAGAGTCAGGAGTGTTGGTGGTGGAAACAGGTTGGGGAAGTAGCAGGAGACCAGGGCTCTGCCCTGTACCCACTGTGTGACCTGGAGCAGGGGGCTTCTTGACTGTCTGCTCTGTAAGGGAGAGGTGAGACTGCAGCTCCAGGGCAGTGGTTTTCGGACTGTACTCTGAGGGGGACTTCCTGAAGCCCTGCCGAGCCCCACTTCTGCATATTAGGCTTCTGAGACCAAGACATGTTGGAAAATCCCACTGGGAGCAAGAAACCAGGCAAAGTGATGAGACAGGGGGTGTGTGCATGAGAAGGGCTCATGGAGAAGAAAAAAATCTAATGAGAATGAAAACGAAAAAGTCACTAGGTTTGGAGGCAGAAGAGAGGATGATCCAAAAGACAGACAAGGGAGACACTGGGGAAAATTAAGGGCAGCCTGGGTGAAGAGCACAGCCCTGGGTTCCATGTATTGTGTGACCTTGAGCATGGTTCCTCTCTGCCTCAATTTCCTTATTTGCAAAGGAAGATAGAAATGCTTTCCTTATAGGGTTTCTATGTGGGTGAAATGAGCAAATACACATAGACAAAGTAAGATATTAACAGAGGGGTTGGGACATAGAGAGAAGTATGGTGAGGAAGAAAGGCAGAGCCAGAGAGACAGAGAAATGTCAAATCACAGGGGGTGAGGGACACACGTGGAGACTTGGGCATCTCAGGGTGGTCCCTGGGGCCTCAGAACATCAGCTTCCTCCCCCACCCTGGGTCCGGCTCCCTGACAGTGTTACCAAAGTCACACTCACCCCTGCACACACACACACACACACACACACACACACGACTTTTGGGAAGGGTCTTTCTGTTTTCTCTATCCTAGTGCATTTTTTGTTTTTCTGAATGCTTACTATTTGCTAGACACTGTGCTGAGAACTTTACATGCCTTATATTACATAATCTGCACAGTAGCCCTGAAAGGCAGATAGGTACCGTTTAGTAGCTGCATTTTACTGATGTGGACACTGAGGCAGAGAGAAGTTAGTTAAATAACTGGTAGGGGTGAAACCAAAATTAAGGGGACACCAAGCTTTCACAGTGACCCAGCTAGTGTATGGTTAGTGTCCATATGCTTAAAATAGTATCTGACAAAAAAAAAAAAAAAAAAAATAGTATCTGACAGATCATAAAAGCTGAACAATTGTTTTATCATCATCACCATCATTATGGCTGTGTCTTGGCAGGTAGTATAGAACAGTGGAGATCACATCCAAGCATGGGCTTGAACTTCTGGTTAAAGATGGCAGATTAAACACGCTCCTTAACTTCATTCCTCCTGAAATTCCATTAAAACAAAGACTAAAGGAAACAAATAAACAAAAGTATAAACCCACAAAGACATGGGAAAGGAGACAACAACAACAAAATTCTGGAGGCTAGAACGCACATTTAATCAACGCCATATTAATAAGTGGAAACTGTCTAAGCAGGGCTGAGAAAGTTAAATCCTAACTCACACACACAAAAACTCCAAATCATGTCTCAGAACCCCCAAAGACTCAGGAATTAGCGATATAAGATAATTCTAGAAGGGAGAGGGGCAAAGTTAGCGCTGAAAACAAGGAGATTAAAAGTTTGCTCAAAAAGCAGTAAACCCCAGATCCTTTCCCCTACTCCATGTTCCCATCCCTAGCAAAGACCAGACCTTTCTAGAGGAGAGGAGATAAAACAGTTTCTAGACTGGGGGTATCATGCACTATTAGCAGTATATGAACACCCGGGAATTAAGTGCAAGTTTACAGACTGAATGTTGAGACCACCAGCCTTCTTCCCCTAAATGTTGAAAGCCAGGCTTATACTCTCCAGGCAGGAGACCACGATAAAGTTTTTCTGAGAAATGTTATCAGATGACATCAAGAGTTTCCCAAAGGAATGTCCCAGCCAGATCACCCTACAGTGAAACCTACAGTTGACAAGCCTTACCCATGCACACATAAGCACCCCATGCAGCCTTTCAGTATTCAGTCCTAAGCAGTCAGCCAAGAAGCACTAGATATTTGAAGAAACTTTTAACACGAAAAGCAAAGGCCCAACAAACAAACAGAAGACAAAAACATCTTGGAGAAAACAGATTATGCGAGGAGAAGAAAACTCATATTCTTAGAAAGATGTGATATTGCATCTAAAAGACAAGAATGGGATGCTATAAAAAAAAGGAATTCTTAGAGAAAAAAAAGAGCTTATGAAAATTAAATGTGATAGAAGAAAATTTTTAAAATTTTCTTATGATGATTGAAAAATAAGTTGAGGAAATTACTCAGAAAGTAGAGGGGAAAGTTAGGAGAGAAGAAAAGAAGAAAATTAGAAGATGTATTCATTAGCGCTAACCTCCAAATTACAGGAATTCTAGAAACAGAGAATAGAGAAAAGGGAGGTTAAAAATAATCAAAAGCATCGTTCAAGGAAATTTCCCCAGTCTTAAAGACATGAGTTTCCACACTGAAAGAGCTAACTGAATGCCCAGAACAACCAATGCATTATAAAAACCAAAACACAGAAAGGTATACCATGATGAAATTTCAGTGTGTTAGGGACAAAGAAAGTATCTTACAAGGTTCCAGAGAAAAGAAGCGGGTTTCGTATAAAGGAATCAAAATGACAGTAGACCGCCCGACAACAATGGAAATGAGGAGACTACAGAGAAGGGCAACCACTTCCAACCTAGAATTTTTCTACTCAACTAAACTCTCTATCAAGTGTGAGGGCAGAAGGAAGATATTTTCTGTTATGTCTCCAAATTTTGTCTCTCATAGGCTCCACCTCAGGAAGCTACTGTGAAGCATATGCTCCACCAAAAATCTGGGAGTAGACCAAGGAAGAAAACATGGCGCCCAGGGAAAAGGGGACCCTGTATGAGAGAGGAGGGAGGCCCCAGTTAGATAGTGAGGAGAGAACCCAAGTCAGCAGCTTTGCAGCCAGCCTGGGAAGCACCCGGTCCAGACTGGTCCAGCCAGAAGCTCCAGGACTATCTCTTCAAGAAAATGAGATGAATAAAATACCTAAGGAGTTTCAGCATTGGGGATGATTAAGAGGCAACATTCAGTGTGGGAAGAGTTTGTCACTAAATTAGTGACAAATACATAGAACGAAACAACTAAACAAACAAAAACAAAGAGATTTTTAACTCCAAGAGAAAAATTTAGCAGGAAAAGGAAAACAATCATTATATACTTAGCACTTGGCTGTGAATAGTGTTTATATATTCATAATAAGGTAAATATTGAATGTTGATCTAACCAAAATCATGATCTAATTACACTGGGAAACGTGCGTGGGTGTGTGGCAAAAAGGGCAGAAGGGTTTGGCCAAAGAGAGAGAAATCCTCCACTTCCATATTGGGGAATAAAGCAATGCCTACATTAAAAATGTTTAAGAAATGTCTAACACTGAAAAATTAGAAGTAGTGATGTAAGCTCGCTACTTAGCAATATGAAGGGGAAGAATCAGTTAAAAGGAGTTGAAGCAGGAACCAACTGGGGCAGGAGCTCTGCTGTATTTCTTATCAAGCCTTGTAGAACTTGTGTTATCTTTAAACTATGTGCCAGGAAAATGGTTATTAAAAAAAACAAAAAGACAAAGAACAGAAGTAAGAGCAGGAGGGGAGGAAAAGAAGAAGAGCTCAGAAGAGTCCAGTAAAGACTGGGCTCTGCAGTATTGGGGGCAAATTATTAAATTATTTAATTTCTCTCATTTCTTCCTCAAAAAAATGGGGATAATAATACATAACTCACAGTGTTCTTTTTGTCTCTGATGTATAGTTACTATTATTTTTGGAACCACGGACAGAGCCATCCAAGGATTAACCCTAGTTTTCTCATCTGGACAATGGAGCTAATCACCTGCCTCATTAGGTGGTTGAGAGATTAGGTGAAGTAACTAAGGTCAACCTCAAATGCTTTTGGAACCAGGCAGAATAGGACTGCAGTCACACATCCGACCTGATGCCCAGAGATGACGCTTGCATGTAGAGAGAGGTTACTCCACGAGTGTCTCCGTGCATGGGGTTATCCCCTGTCTTCACAGGCAGAATGTCCTTAATCACCAGACCAGCCGTGTGCTCCTGGGGAAACAAACAAACACACACCAAGCATCATGACACGTGTGAGTAATCACATCTGGGCAGGGCATAACAGGCCAGAAAGACTGTGCAGCTTTATGTACAGCTTGTCCACTTCCAAGAAAGGTCAGTGACGGAGGAGCAAGAGTAACCCAGGACTTCAAGACAGAGAATCTTCAGGTCTCTACTTCACCAACTGGCCAGTCATTTCTTTTTTTTTTTAATATAAATTTATTTATTTTATTTATTTATTTTTGGCCGCATTGGGCCTTCGTTGCAGTGCATGGGCTTCTCATTGTGCTGGCTTCTCTTGTTGCAGAGCACAGGCTCTAGGTGTGTGGGCTTCAGTAGTTGTGGCACATGGGCTCAGTACTTGTGGCACGCGGGCTCTAGAGTGCAGGCTCAGCTGTGGCCCACAGGCTTCGTTGCTCTGCGGCATGTGCGATCTTCCCGGAGCAGGGCTCGAACCCGTGTCCCCTGCATTGGCGGGAGGATTCCCAACCACTGTGCCCCAGGGAAGCCCTCGGCCAGTCATTCCTTGAGATTCTGTTTCCTCACTGTTAAATTGAAGTTGGTAGTTAGAAAACGGACCTTATTGTGTGGTTATCATGGAACTTAAATGAGATTATTTGTATGCATATTTAAGTGTGTGCCTACTCTTTATATGCAAATGACTATTTTCAAAGAAAATACAAATCCAGACTTAGTAAGGATGGACTTTATTCAGGAAGGAGTATTGCCAGGTTGGGGGAGGGGAAGGGACTGCTGTAGTAGAAGAACATTGTCGATTGTGAGATTTGCAAGCATCTTAAGAGTTGGGCATAAAAAAGGATTTTCCTTTCCAAAGGGGAATAAACAAGGCTGGAAAGAGCCAGGAGTAGGGAAATGGGATGGCTGAAAAGGTTGAATTAGGGGACAGCAGATCAGAGAATGTTTTACCCTGAGGCCAGCCTATTCTCACGACAGTTGACTGGCAGAGGGTGGGCTGAAGTTCAGGGTCCTGGAGGAGGGAGAGGAGCATAACCGAAGTTCCAGTAATGAACATTTTGTTCTGATTGATGGAGAGGGGCCGGTGGTGAACAAGCTCTTTGGATAATTTTTTTGAGGCAAGGAAAGGGAATTTTGACGGTGTGTATCTGGCCTTGTCACAGGTAAACAAGGGCATCGTGGAGTCTTTCTTAGTCATGTGGGGAAGGGTGGTACTTTTCAGTAGCCATCTTCTGGAACACAAAAGATGGGGGGATTTCTTAACTTTCACAGCTTTCCAGGATCTGAGGGCTCAGGTAAAATTTGACATTGTCACTATCCATATGCTACATAGTAGTAGCAGCAGAGCAGTAGTAGTAGGTGTAGTAGAAGTAATAGTAATGGTAATATACACATATAAAATGAGACTTGATATAGAAATGGAACCCCCAAAACCATATAGGGAGGAAGGGGAAAACAAAGACTTATATTGTATTTAGTTTAGTCCTAGGCTTCCTGGCAACTAAACAAAAATGAAAACACTGCGATTCTCATTGATAAAAAGCAAACAAAAAGAGGAAACCTTTTCTGAGTGCCAAATTCAAAGCAATTTGTCCTATCCAGGCAAAGAATCACAAGGACCCAGAATGAACGACACTATGCCGAATTCTTTGGTAACTTCTTATGATAATCCTCAATAACAATTGAAATGAAGACATTAAAACATTGCTTAATGAAAGCATTTCTCTGGGAACTAAACTTCTGTAGTCTAGAAATATAGTCTTCTCATGATGAAAATCATAGTTTCTTTTACCATGCTTTTAACAGAAACAAGGCTGGAAGATTTCTAATCCTCACGACAGCCCGGAAAGCAGATGTTATCACCCTCCTTTTACAAATGAGAAAACAGAAAGGGTGAACGATTTTGCCAAGGCCACACAGCCAGAGGTGGTGGAGTCACCATAAGGTTCAACCCCTTTCCATTAAACCAGACCACCTTCAGCTTGATACCTGGATTTGTTTTATGATATGATTGACCAGCACACCCTTTAGCCAGTCTTCAAATACCAATGGTCTCAGGCAGGCTTGGGAGAGAAACTTGACAGTAGTGCAAGCTTCATCTTCCATGTGAGTATCCAGGGCTCAGACACTCTCCTCTAATTGAACGGAGACTCTACAGGTTCTTTTCAGCTTTCATCTTACTCAACTTTTTTTGCAGCATTTGATGATACAGAATATTCTTTCTGTTACAGCAGTAAAATGAAATAAATTGTATTCAGTAAAATTGTTCATTCTTTCTTCTTAGCAAGTCATAGTTTTGTGTTTCCTGGGGAATAGTTTACTTGGGGAGCAACTGGGGTTTTCAAGCCCAGCCACTCACTTGAATCGCTGATTTTCTCTCTGTGGTTGTGAAGGAATCTGTCAAAGCCAATGTCAGGTTGTTTGAGGTTTCCACTAGCTTCTCATTGGCCTTGACTCGATGGACAGAAAATGGATCACATAAGAACAGGATAGATCCCTGGTTGTCAATGTTCATATAAATCTTTCATTGGATGCCACCATGCGAATCGAAGTCCTCAGGAATCAGCGCAAATAACAATTTAGAACATTCTAAACCACAACACCATTCTGATTTCTTTTTTCTCTTTTGTCCTCCCCCACCTTTTAAATTTAAAACTTTAAAAACATGTACCCCAATAATCTGCTCTGGGATTACATAGGGATGAATATCCTTGCTTTAGAAATAGGAGGGGAAGGAGTCCTCTAACTGAAGATGTGATAGGCCCTCTGTTTACCATGATTAGGAGTAGATAAATTGAAGGGACCAAGGGTCCTGGAATCCTACCATGTTGGGTGACTTACTGCTGTTCTAAAACAGAATTACTATCTGGGGCAGATATCATCCTCCAAAATTGAATTGGCTCACCTAGGATAATCCCACAGATCAGATTAATCAGTCTAGCAATTTAGGAGTGCATTTACAATTAACTTTCTTTGCAGAGTGATGAAAGCACTGCTCCAAGCTAGATCTTCTAAGGGAGAATTTTTGAGATTTTTCTATGATGGGGTACAGTAGCTGATGACAACATTCCCCTCTGGACATTGTCAAGACCAAAGTAATTTTGATCATCCTTTATGGCCATGCTTTTCAAATGGAGTTCATACATCATGAGGCAAATAGGCAACATGCCACAGGGCAATGTAAAACCACAGGATGAGTAAGGCTCATTTTCTGAGAGTATCATTTTCATAAAGACTTGTAGTGAGAAGTGTGAGTAATTTAACAGATAGTAATTTATCAGAAGCAATTACAGAGTATAAAAATAGTTTTATGAAATTTTAAGAGAAAGTGTGAAACTTTAAAGGGATTTCATTCTATTGACAAGCTACCTGTCTCAGACTCCTCAGGCTACACAGAGATTTTTCATTATTGGAGGGTAATTGTTCCTGGGAAATGGTCACTGAAAGTGAATCCACGTAGAATGAGGACCAAATATTTCATAGTAAATAAATAGCAGGGGAAAAAGGGTAGATTAAATTTTTATATTGAAAATCATACAAAAAATGTGAAAAATAAGTTCATTTTACCCCATGTTTAACAAAATGTTAAGTTATAATTGCAACCATGCAGTATTTCTTTAAAAAGCAAGTGATGGGCTTCCCTGGTGGCGCAGTGGTTGAGAGTCCGCCTGCCTATGCAGGGGACACGGGTTCGTGCCCCGGTCCGGGAAGATCCCACATGCCGCGGAGCGGCTGGGCCCGTGAGCCGTGGCCGCTGAGCCTGCGCGTCCGGAGCCTGTTCTCTGCAACGGGAGAGGCCGTGACGGTGAGAGGCCCGCGCACCGCGATGAAGAGTGGCCCCCACTTGCCTCAACTGGAGAAAGCCCTCGCACAGAAATGAAGACCCAATGCAGCCAAAAATAAATAAATAAAATTTATAAAAAAAAATAATAATAATAATAAAAAGCAAGTGATGATTTAAGCTTTGGAAGGATTTTTGTGCCTCAACTGGAGAAAGCCCTCGCACAGAAATGAAGACCCAATGCAGCCAAAAATAAATAAATAAAATTTATAAAAAAAAAAAAATAATAATAATAAAAAGCAAATGATGATTTAAGCTTTGGAAGGATTTATGGCAGGGTACAACATGGTATGAGACATCACCTTCTTCTCCTTTTTTTTTTAAACATCTTTATTGGAGTATAATTGCTTTACAATGGTGTGTTAGTCTCTGCTTTATAACAAAGTGAATC
>NC_041229.1:7856605-7859962 GCF_002837175.3 Physeter macrocephalus | reverse complement strand
TTTCTGACTTACTTCACTCTGTATGACAGACTCTAGGTCCATCCACCTCACTACAAATAACTCAATTTCGTTTCCTTTTATGGTTGAATAATATTCCATTGTATAAATGTGTCACATCTTCTTTATCCATTCATCTGTCGATGGATGCTTAGGTTGCTTCCATGTCCTGGCTATTGTAAATAGAGCTGCAATGAACATTGTGGTACATGACTGTTTTTGAATTATGATTTACTCAGGGTATGTGCCCAGTAGTGGGATTGCTGGGTCGTATGGTAGTTCTAGAAAACTTCCTCTCCCTTTTGACTTTCACAGCAAGATCATAAAGAAGGTTATATTTGCAAAATGTTCTAAATGCCTGTCAGCATTCTCAAGGGAGTTAAATCCTTTGTTATTCAAAAATTATCTTTTGGAACACCTATCAAGTTAACAATTTTGTCAATTTTCTCTGTAATTATGAGTGACCTGTCATTTTCTAAGGGCTTTGCATGAGTCTCGGTGGTTATCTAACACCACTTTCATTGACTTCACGAAATCCTGCAGTTTGTGCCAGATTGCCGTCATCTTTGCATTTTTGGGTCAGATAGTCACCACATCTACCACTCAGACCACCAGGCAGACTTACAAACAATGATGCAGATGCAATGCGGGGGTGGGAGGGAATGTAGAGATGAATGCTAAGCTTAGGAGGGAGGCTAATTATATAAGTGGTCCATTCATTAGAGAATATTTTCACTTTATGATGACATTTTTCTCCCCTATGTAGCCTCAGAAACTGCAGGGACCCGGAGACACTTACATAATGAATAATCCATGCACACGCTTTTGCCATGAAGGATGCTTTGATGGAAAAGGTAGGATAGTTTCTCCCACATAGAACTTTGGGAAATTCATTGACCACTTGTTCATGGACTATAAACAAAATGAGTTTCTAAGGAAAAATCCTTAGAAACCTTTACTTGGGGGTACTCCTCTAGCCTTCCCCTGTGACACTCCACCCTGGTGAGAGTCCTGGTTAGACACCTTAATAACAATATCAAAATTGTTACCTGCTCAGCTGGTTTCTATACAAATGGATCTAATCCCATTCATCAACAAAGAACATCAGCACTCCAGGGTCTCTTTATGGAATATAATATTGAACTACCTGTCATCCGTCACCTTTCAAAGGTGACATTTTTTGGAAAATTACCTGAGAAATACTGAAATTATCCATGTCTTCAAATTTTAAAATTTCTATCTTCTTCAAGCAGAGGTTCCAGTTCTGGTCTAAGCTGTATCTACCATTGCCAATTTGAGACAAACCTAAGCAAATTTGGCAAACTGGTGAGGCAAGCCGTCTAGAAGTCTATTTGCATGAAGGACCAAGGCACCTCCCAGGAAATAATCCCAAGGAAAAAGGGAGGAAGACAGGTTTTATCTCTTCACAAAGCTTGGTGTCGAAGGGGAAGAGAGAGGATTTCCGAATACAGCCTATTGGGCGGGGAGGAATATCATGTGTACAATATTCTTTGGGTTGTCCCCTGCCTTCTCTGGGCCTAGGAAAGGAAAAGGGGTAGCTTCACGTAAAAATCGAAAGAGTTGTTTTTATTATAATTTTGCTCGATATCGGGACACAGACTTCCTTGCTTTGGTGGATTTCTAATAGAATACGAGGCAATGGAGAGAAAGGCATTTTCTCCTTTTCAGTTGAGAGCACAGTGCGGTGTTCTGAGGGCTTTCTGAGAGCTCCATCTCACGCTGAATTTGAAGGGAAAGAGGGTCAAAGTCCAGCGTAGACTATGATGCTGAACAGGTCTGGTGCGCCCCGTGATGCTGCTGGGGCACAACAGAAAAGGCAGCTGATGTGGGATTTAGGATAAGCTGATACCAGCAGAGGTGGCAGTGCCCAGTGGATGCCCTGCTGACTGGACTGGTTTGTGAGTGCATGTGAGATATTCCCTGGGTTCTCCTAGGAATAATTATGGGAAGACTTTGTAGAGAACTAGAAGTCCTGCATCCGCGGGTCTGAACAAGAGCCAGGAGGATGTAGACCGTTTTTGCTGGGATGTCACCATGTGTCCCCAGGCTGATGTGACCAGAGCAGGATGGTGTAGCAGATGCTGTCAGCACCCTCCCACACCTCCTTGGCCTGTATCACTTCAAGGCACACTGGCCCACATGCCCCTGCCAGCACCTGCATCTCTTTGCCTGAGGGATTTCTCTGCCTGCTGGGGCCTGCTCTGTCCACCTGAGTGGCAGGCTGGAAGTGCCTGGGAATTAATGCTCCCAGGAGCAGCCTTCAACCAGTGACTGATGGGAGTTGGTATACAAATGCCCCGGCTCCCTCCCCACTCAGGAAGGATAACTCTGAGGCTGTTCAACAAGCCCTGAATTTCCAATGGGGTAGGCTCTAATTTCCCTTCGTAGCAACTAACTTGATAATACATCTTTTGGGAGGGCCTCTTTTCCTTCTTTAGCTCACTTGTCTACCCTCTACCATTGTTTACTGGCATTGTATCTCAAGTAAATGACATGTATTTGAATTCTTTTCTTTTTTTTTTTTTTTTTTTGCGTTACGCGGGCCTCTCACTGTTGTGGTCTCTCCTGTTGCAGGGCACACAGGCTCCGGACGCGCATGCTCAGCGGCCATGGCTCACGGGCCCAGCCGCTCCGCGGCATGTGGGATCTTCCCGGACCGGGGCACGAACCCGTGTCCCCTGCATCGGCAGGCGGATTCCCAACCACTGCGCCACCAGGGAAGCCCCTGAATTCTTTTCTTAAGGTCTGCTTCTAGGGGAACCCAAACTAAGACAGATGAGTTACACTTGGAGCAAACTAAAGCAACTCTTTCAGGTTGTTTTATCTTGAATATTCATCAACATGCTTTTGCTTTTTTTTGGCCGTGCTGCAGCTTGTGGGATCTCAGTCTCCCTCCAAGGATTGAACCCAGGCCACGGCAGTGAAAGCCTGGAATCCGAACCACTAGGCTATCAGGGAACTCCCCATCAACCTTCTTTTTTTTCTTTAACATTTTTATTGGAATATAATTGCTTTATGATGTTGTGTTAGTTTCTACTGTATAACAAAGTGAACCAGCTATATGTACACATATATCCCCATATCCCTTCCCTCTTGCGTCTCCCTCCCTCCCACCCTCTCTATCCCACCCCTCAAGGAGGTCACAAAGCACCGAGCTGACCTCCCTGTGCTATACGGCTGCTTCCCACTAGCTATCTATTTTACATTTGGTAGTGTATATATGTCAATGCTACTCTCACTTTGTGCCAGCTTACCCTTCCGCCTCCCTGTGTCCTCAGGTCCATTCTCTACATCTGTGTCTTTATTCCTGTCTTGCCCCTAGGTTCATCAGAACTTTTT
>NC_041229.1:7852965-7856362 GCF_002837175.3 Physeter macrocephalus | reverse complement strand
AATTATAGTTTTCTCAGGGTATATGCCCAGTAGTGGGATTGCTGGGTCATATAGTAGTTCTATTTTTAGTTTTTTAAGGAAGCTCCATACTGTTCTCCAGAGTGGCTTTATCACCGGGGCGCGAACCCGGTTCCCCTGCATCGGCAGGCGGACGCGCAACCACTGCGCCACCAGGGAAGCCCTTCCACCCATTTTTGGATTGGGTTGTTTGTTTTATTGATTGAGCTGCACAAGCTGCTTGTATATTTTGGAGATTAATCCTTTGTCCGTTGATTTATTTGCAAATATTTTCTCCCATTCTGATGGTTGTCTTTTTGTCTTGTTTATGGTTTCCTTTGCTGTGCAAAAGCCTTTAAGTTTCACTAGGTCCCATTTGTTTGTTTTTGTTTTTATTTCCATTTCTCTAAGAGGTGGTTTATTTCTGGGCTTTCTATCCTGTTCCATTGATCTATATTTCTGTTTTTGTGCCAGTACCATACTGTCTTGATTACTGTAGCTGATTACTCCAGCTCCGTTTTTCTTTCTCAAGATTGCTTTAGCTATTCAGGGTTTTTTGTTTATTCCTAGGTGTTTTATTCTTTTTGTTGCAATGGTAAATGGGAGTGTTTCCTTAATTTCTCATTCAGATATTTTGTCATTAGTGAAAAGACACAGACTGGTTGAATGGATACAAAAACAAGACCCATGTATATGCTGCCTACAAGAAACCTGCTTCAGACCTAGGGACACATACAGACTAAAAGTGGGGGGATGGAAAAAGATATGCCATGCAAATGGAAATCAAAAGAAAGCTGGAGTAGCAATACCCATATCAGACAAAATAGACTTTAAAATAAAGACTATTAAAAGAGACAAAGAATTACAGTACATAATCATCAAGGGATCAATCCAAGAAGAAGATATAACAATTGTAAATATTTATGCACCAAACATAGGAGCACCTCAATACATGAGGCAAATACTAATGCCTCATCAGCAACACAATAATAGTAGGGGATTTTAACACCCCACTTTCACCAATGGACAGATCAACCAAAATGAAAATAAATAAGGAAGCATAACCTTTAAATGACACATTAGACCAGGTGGACTTAATTGATATTTATAGGACATTCCATCCAAACACAACAGAATACACTTTCTTCTCAAGTGCACATGGAACATTCTCCAGGATAGATCATACCTTGGGTCGCAAATCAAGTCCTGGTAAATTTAAGAAAATTGAAATCATATCAAGTGTCTTTTCTGACCACAGCGCTGTGAGACTAGATATCAACTACATGAAAATAACTGTAAAAAATACAAACACATGGAGGCTAAACAATACACTATTAACTAACCAAGAGATCACTGAAGAAATCAAAAAATACCTAGAAACAAATGACAATGAAGAAACGATGACCCAAAACCTATGGGATGCAGCAAAAGCAGTTCGAAGAGGGAAGTTTATAGCAACACAATCCTACCTCAGGAAACAAGAAAAATCTCAAATAAACAACCTAACCTTACACCTAAAGCAATTAGAGAAAGAAGAACAAAAAAAAAACCCCCCAAAGTTAGCAGAAGGAAAGAAATCATAAAGATCAGGTCAGAAATAAATGAAAAAGAAATGAAGGAAACAATAGCAAAGATCAGTAAAACTAAAAGCCGGTTCTTTGAGAAGATAAACAAAATTGATCAACCATTAGCCAGACTCAACAAGAAAAAAAGGGAGAAGACTCAAACCGACAGAATTAGAAATGAAAAAGGAGAAGTAACAACTGACACTGCAGAAATACAAAGGATCATGAGAGACTACTACAAGCGACTATATGCCCATAAAGTGGACAACCTGGAAGAAATGGACAAATTCTTAGAAAAGTACAACATTCCAAGACTGAACAAGGAAGAAATAGAAAGTATGGTCAGACCAATCACAAGCACTGAAATTGAAAGTGATTAAAATTCTTCCAACAAACAAAAGTCCAGGACCAGGTGGCTTCACAGGTGAATTCTATGAGACATTTAGAGAAGCGCTAACACCTATCCTTCTCATACTCTTCCAAAATATAGCAGAGGGAGGAAAACTCCCAAACTCATTCTACGAGGCCACCATCACCCTGATACCAAAACCAGACCAAGATGTCACAAAAAAGAAAACTACAGGCCAATATCACTGATGAACATAGATACAAAAATCCTCAACAAAATACTAGCAAACAGAATCCAACAGCACATTAGAAGGCTCATACACTATGATCAAGTAGGGTTTATCCCAGGAACGCAAGGATTCTCAATACATGCAAATCAATCAATGTGATACACCATATTAACAAATTGAAGGATAAAAACCATATGATCATCTCAATAGATGCAGAAAAAGCCTTCGACAAAATTCAACACCCATTTATGGTAAAAACTCTCCAAAAAGTAGGCATAGAGGGAACTTACAAGCAATCAGAGAAGAAAAAAAATAAAAGGAATCCAAATTGGAAAAGAAGAGGTAAGACTGTCACTGTTTGCAGATGACATGATAGTATGCATAGAGAATCCTAAAGGTGCTACCAGAAAACTACTAGAGCTAATCAATGAATCTGGTAAAGTAGCAGTATACAAAATTAATGCACAGTTAATTAACTTGTGCATTAATTAATTAATGCACAAGTTAATTAACTGTGCATTAATTTTGTATACTGCTACTTTACCAGATTCATTGATTAGCTCTAGTAGTTTTCTGGTAGCACCTTTAGGATTCTCTATGCATACTATCATGTCATCTGCAAACAGTGACAGTCTTACCTCTTCTTTTCCAATTTGGATTCCTTTTATTTTTTTTCTTCTCTGATTGCTGTGGCTAAACCTTCCAAAACTATGTTGAATAATAGTGGTGAGAGTGGGCAACCTCGTCTTGTTCCTGATCTTAGAGGAAATGGTTTCAGTTTTTCACCATTGAGAATGATGTTGGCTGTGGGTTTGTCATATATGACCTTTATTATTTTGATGTAAGTTCCCTCTATGCCTACTTTTTGGAGAGTTTTTACCATAAATGGGTGTTGAATTTTGTCGAAGGCTTTTTCTGCATCTATTGAGATGATCATATGGTTTTTATCCTTCAATTTGTTAATATGGTGTATCACATTGATTGATTTGCATGTATTGAGAATCCTTGCGTTCCTGGGATAAACCCTACTTGATCATAGTGTATGAGCCTTCTAATGTGCTGTTGGATTCTGTTTGCTAGTATTTTGTTGAGGATTTTTGTATCTATGTTCATCAGTGATATTGGCCTGTAGTTTTCTTTTTTGTGACATCTTGGTCTGGTTTTGGTATCAGGGTGATGGTGGCCTCGTAGAATGAGTTTGGGAGTTTTCCTCCCTCTGCTATATTTTGGAAGAGTATGAGAAGGATAGGTGTTAGC
>NC_041229.1:7845165-7846145 GCF_002837175.3 Physeter macrocephalus | reverse complement strand
GCTAACACCTATCCTTCTCATACTCTTCCAAAATATAGCAGAGGGAGGAAAACTCCCAAACTCATTCTACGAGGCCACCATCACCCTGATACCAAAACCAGACCAAGATGTCACAAAAAAGAAAACTACAGGCCAATATCACTGATGAACATAGATACAAAAATCCTCAACAAAATACTAGCAAACAGAATCCAACAGCACATTAGAAGGCTCATACACTATGATCAAGTAGGGTTTATCCCAGGAACGCAAGGATTCTCAATACATGCAAATCAATCAATGTGATACACCATATTAACAAATTGAAGGATAAAAACCATATGATCATCTCAATAGATGCAGAAAAAGCCTTCGACAAAATTCAACACCCATTTATGGTAAAAACTCTCCAAAAAGTAGGCATAGAGGGAACTTACATCAAAATAATAAAGGTCATATATGACAAACCCACAGCCAACATCATTCTCAATGGTGAAAAACTGAAACCATTTCCTCTAAGATCAGGAACAAGACGAGGTTGCCCACTCTCACCACTATTATTCAACATAGTTTTGGAAGGTTTAGCCACAGCAATCAGAGAAGAAAAAAAATAAAAGGAATCCAAATTGGAAAAGAAGAGGTAAGACTGTCACTGTTTGCAGATGACATGATAGTATGCATAGAGAATCCTAAAGGTGCTACCAGAAAACTACTAGAGCTAATCAATGAATCTGGTAAAGTAGCAGTATACAAAATTAATGCACAGTTAATTAACTTGTGCATTAATTAATTAATGCACAAGTTAATTACAAAATTAATTAATTAATTAATGCACAAGTAAGTCCCTTGCATTCCTATACACTAACAAGCTATTTTGTTGTTGTTGTTGTTTTTGTTTTTGTTTTTGTTTTCGGTACGCGGGCCTCTCACGGCTGTGGCCTCTCCGGTTGCGGAGCACAGGCTCCGGACGCGCAGGCTCAGCGGCCCTGGCTCACGGGCCC
>NC_041229.1:7844161-7844678 GCF_002837175.3 Physeter macrocephalus | reverse complement strand
GATGCGCAGGCTCAGCGGCCACGGCTCACGGGCCCAGCCGCTCCGCGGCATGTGGGATCTTCCTGGACTGGGGCACGAACCCGTGTCCCCTGCATCAGCAGGAGGACTCTCAACCACTGCGCCACCAGGGAAGCCCCCTAGAGTTGCATTTTAATGTTAATGCTTTAGTTTTTATTGACTAAGCACAGAATCTGCCAAAGGAGTCCAATTCCTTCCATAGCAAGCTAAAGACATAGTCAATTCTGTTACACAGCACTTCCTATATGATGTTCATTGTGAAAAATTTCTTCTAAAATTTTAAGGTGGAAAATTTTTTTGCTTAGCCTGAGAAGCTGGTATAGTTCCTGTATTCTGATAAAGAGAATTAGATACCAGACCCTCTCCCCCCACCCCCCTGCCTTATAGGAAAATCAGAAGTCACTTTGGAGTCCAGTAACAGTAAATATATAGAACTTTATCACCTGCATCTATAGACTTCTCTTCCCTAGTCTGGATTTCTGTTACGGTATGTTTTCTC
>NC_041229.1:7835959-7843661 GCF_002837175.3 Physeter macrocephalus | reverse complement strand
TGAAGTCTCAATAAGGCTGTTGGGGGAAGCTCATCATTTCCTAGGATAGAGATTCTTAGGGTCCATGAATCCCCTGGAATTGCAAAATAGTACTTGGGAGAGCATTTGTGCGTTTTCTAAGAAGGCCGGCAGCTTTCAAAAGATTCTCCAGAGGGTCCAGGCGACAAAAAGGAATCGCTGGCTTCAGGCTGACTGGAGGGGGAAGGGTGGGAAAGCGTGTGCTGCGAAGCCCCTTTACACCTCCTCCCGCGATCCGCTGTCCAGCAGTGGTGGGAGAGGAGTGGTTCCGCCCAGCCCCATCCCAACCCCCCCCAACCCGGGGCGATTAAGCTACCGAGTCTGTTTACTTACTGCTCCACGGCGGCGTGGAGTCGGGTTGGTCGCAGCTCCGCACAGAGCGGCGCTCTGACCACAGCCTGGCGCCCGGGCTCAGAGCCCCGCCCAGCGCCTTCCCCCCTGGGACCTCCTGCCTCCCCGTCCCCCTCCCGCTGCCCTGCGAGCCTCCCCGGGAGGACGCTGCTCCACGCCCTGCTGCTGCCACCCGGTCTACCATTAACTAGGAGCCGGGAGTCCAGGCTTCCAGGGCCCCCAGCTCTGATGCTGGGGTGACCCATAAGTAGGGTGACCACAGTCCTGGTTGCCTGCAGACAGTCTTGGTTTAAGCGTGTGTCCGGGGGTGACTGTTGAGTGTCACGTTTGTCCTCAAAAGTATTCTGGTTTGTAAGGCATGTAATTGGCCCTTTGCCTAAAGGGGGAGTGACTGTGGGAGGACCCCAGCATCCCCAGGCTGTGCCTGCCAGCAGAATCGCTGAGACAGCCTTCCTGGCTCTGTGTGTGAAGACCTTAGCGTGGGGGCTTTGCCACCACTCTGGCCCCAAGGCCGCACCTCCTCCCATGTCATCTGTTCTCATCCCCAGGCCTCTCCCTACGGATCTTTGAAGGCAGTGGTGACTTTCCCTTGGAGCCCCTGCAGCCAGCAGCCTTCCTTCTCCTCCCCAGGCTGAAAGATCCCAAATCCTCACATTTCATTTCCACCCTTCCCCAGCTCCCCATCCTCTCTGCTTTTTACCATCCCAGACCACATCCTTTCTACTTTATACAGCTAGTGCCTATATAAAGTAGGAGGTGCTCCAGAAATGATTCCTTTTGAAAAGTAATTTTTGAATGAATAAAGCGCTGGCAAAATTATGCTAAAGCTGCCAGTGCATCGCCCTGGGCGTGGGCCCTGCAGAGCCCGGCCTCTAGGTGTGGGCAGCCCTGGATGATACCCTCTCCAGAAGAATGGCACTGAGGGCGGTGGATCCCACCGAAACCCGCCCTGGGGGATGCAGGCAGGAGGGCGACAGAGCAGAGGGAAGGGGCGCTTTCTGCTGTCCCCATAGCTATGACACACACGGCCCCCCCGAGCCTATCCTTTTCAGCCAGACCTCTTCTGCTGCTCAAAAGAAAAAGGAAAAAACTCTCGTTTTATGATGGGGCATCCAGTGTAGAAGGGGCCGCCTTACACTTTGTATCAAGGGTCCTTTCTATTTTTTTTTTCTTTTTCACAGTATTTACTACCCCTTTGACGAGCATTTATTAAGCACGTCCTACGAACCAGGCCTTGCTCGGCTCTGGGAGGCAATCACGAACTAGATAATTGTCTCTGCCTCGTGGGGCTGTATTCAGCCATGGAGTCCAAAGCTGGCCCCGGGACTCTGTTTAGAATGCAATAAGACCATGATTTCTTGGTTCCTACACGCTGGATATCTCAATTAATGGCAACCTTTACATAGGTCCATAAAGGCAATGGCATAAGTATCTACTTAACCACAGACATTTTGGAGTCAGGTGGAAACATTTTCAAATGTCAGTCCTGTGTCCTCTTGGGCAAGTTTTTAATCTCCATCCCATTTTTGAAATAGAGATAACGCCTTCTACCCTGCAGGATTATGTGAAGGGCACAGAGGGGTAATGGCTGTAAAACATGAAGCACAGTATCTGATGTGTGGGGACATCCACAGATGGAGCCAACGAGTATCCCTGAGAACCGGAATTTCCTAGCCCGGTGAGAGGATGATTCTGGCCAGTCGACGTGGCTGTGTGCTCGAAGACAGTGGTTACTAAACTTGGTTGTTGTTTTTTTTCCACAGGGGCTCACCTTATTTATTTTTAAAACATCTTTATTGGAGTATAATTGCTTTACAATGCTGTGTTAGTTTCTGCTTTATAACAAAGTGAATCAGCTATACGTATACATATATGTCCATATCTCCTCCCTCTTGCGTCTCCCTCCACCCTCCCTATCCCACCCCTCTAGGTCATCACAAAGCACCGAGCTGATCTCCCTGTGCTATGCGGCTGCTTCCCACTAGCTATCTGTTTTACATTTGGTAGTGTATATAAGTCCATGCCACTCTCTCACTTCATCCCAGCTTACCCTTCCCCCTTCCCGTGTCAAGTCCATTCTCTACGTCTGGGTCTTTATTCCTGTCCTGCCCCTAGGTTCTTCAGAACCATATTTTCTTTTTTTAGATTCCATATATATGTGTTAGCATACGGTATTTGTTTTTCTCTTTCTGACTTACTTCACTCTGTATGACAGACTCTAGGTCCATCCACCTCACTACAAATAACTCAGTTTCATTTCTTTTTATGGCTGAGTAATAGTCCATTGTATATATGTGCCACATCTTCTTTATCCATTCATCTGTCGATGGACACTTAGGTTGCTTCCATGTGCTGGATATAAACTTGGTTGTTTTTAAGAATCACCATGGGAGCTTTTTAAAAATACAGGTTCCCAAGCCCCACCTCAAACCCCCTGAACCAGAAACTCCGGGGATGGGGCCTGGGAGTTTGTATTTTTAGAAGTCTCCAGGTTTGCAATCTATGCCTCTCAAATCCAGCCCCCGCTTCTATTTTCCAGAGCTCCTCTTAGGGAGGTGGGAGGTGCAGGGGCTCCAGTGAACCCTAGCCTGAGCCCCAGTCCCAGCCCTCCTTCTCCCCACCCGGGGCTGAGCATCCCCAGGCTGCGGTGGGTCCCTTGTGAGGGAGCTGCTCACTCGTAAAGCTCCCGATGAAAGGCGAGATGGACAGGAGAGGTCAGAGTTCACACAAGCTGCGCCGCCTTCTGTTTCATTTACAAGTGGCAGTCACCTCATTAACCCCAGGCCCCTCCACCCACCCTTCTCACCCACAGCCCCCCCCACACACGCCCACACCTGCCCCTCCTCCCTCCAGCCCTGGCCGGGTGGCAACACAAACACTTGCTGGAGAACAGCGGTCCAGAGGCAGACAGGTGACCTCCCGGAGGTGCCACCCACATCCCGTTTGGCAAGTCCAGCTCCTAAACTAGCCCAATGCTTGGGGTAGAGAATGGGCTCCAAAAAAATGTTTGTTAGACTCGGGTATTTATAAATGCAGGGAACCGTGGGTTGAAGGCTAGCACAGCCTGAACGTTGCAGTCAGCACTGATGCCTTCAGGCGGGGTCCTAGGAGGTGGTGGCCGTGGAGAAAGGAGGTCACCCTGGCAATTGGGCTGACTGTTCGCCTCTCTGATCCACAGTTCCCTCCTGCGGATTGCCTCCATCCGCAGTTCCTGGGATGATTAAATCAGGTAGATGGTATGAAAGATCCTAGTTTAGCAACTGGCACATTGTAGATTTTCAGTAAACTCTCCCTCCCCTGAGCCGCAGGCGGGCAGTGTCTGAAGGGGACGCACATCACACAGAGAGGCCTACGTGATGGGGCAGGGGCGTCAGAATGCATAGAAGGACCCAGAGTCTGGCGGAGTGGGAGGTGGTCCCCGAGGTGGGGACGTTTATACTGACATCGGAAGGAGGGGCTTCAGCCGGCCTGGTGGCGGAGGGGAGTGCAATGAGGGTGAGAGAGAAGCTTCCACGCACACAGACACCCCCTCCTCCCCCTTCACAGCAGAGAGGGGACGCTCTGCATGGGGGACCTGGGGACTCAGTGTAGGTTTGGTGGCAGCCTTTGGGTGGTGGAGGCTCAGCATTTCCACCCAGGAGGGGATTAGGGGAGGCAGCCCCTCTGGCAGAGAGGGCGAGGGGGCTGGTCTGGAAACGTTAGCCGGGCAGGCACCTTAGTACTTCAATTGTTTGCTGGGGGAGCTAAGGCCCCCCTCCACTACCCCCCAGCGACAGGGCTGGCTTCCCAATGCCCGGAGGAGAGCCCGGTGTTCTCCTGGTCTCCGTGAGGGGGTCCTGGGGACAAGTGAGGCCACTGGGCCTGCCCTGCACCACCCCTGCTGTATGGGGGGCTGCAGAGAGGATGCGGCTGAAGCTGCCACCAGAGGAGACGAGGGACTTCACACAGAAAAAGCCAATCAAGACAGAGAAAATGGGGATGGTTCGGGCAGAGAGAGAGGAGGTGAGAGTCAGGTCTCAATAGGAAGGAAAAGGCACTAGATAGGGAACAGCAGAGGGTGGACTCAAACAACAGCTGCGAGAGAGAGAGAGAGAGAGAGAGAGAGAGAGAGAGAGAGAATGAGAGGGGGGGTGCAGATACAGAGAGACAGAGACGGGGCACGGGGCAACACAGAGAGACAGAGGCAGAGTGAGAGGGGATGAGAGGGATGGAGAGAGGCCATAGCAGAAACGATGGCAGAGGCAGTGAGACAGATGATGGGCAGCCACTCGTATTTCAGAGCTTGACTCTGTTATGAGAATTCTTGGCCTCAGTCCCGGGTCAGGACCCAGGAGTGCGCCTGTCGGTGGATGCCTTCCTCTCCCATCTTTCTGATGGGAGCCCTAGAGGCCTCTGCAAGCCTCCCCATCCTCTCTGTGAGGTTCCAGCTGCAGCCAGAGCCTCCAGGGTCCAGCCAGCTGGGTGGGGCATCAGTAACAGAGCCCCTGGAGAGGGCAAGGAAGACCCTAAGAACCACCAGTCAAACTGACCCTCCCAGTCTCCTTCCAGGCCCACGTGGCACATAGCAGGGCTGAGTGTGGACCTCGGACCCAAGAAGAGCCAAGGACAGGGCATCTCTGGGGGTTTTGAGACTGAGAGGTGGACTGTCTGCGGCTGCTGAGGCCATGACAGTAAAACAGGCAGCTCAGGAAACTGTCCTTTAGTCACCGGAGCCTAATTGCACGGCTCAGGCCTCCTGGTCCCCATAGCTTGGACCCAAGACTGCCCAAGACTGCCCACCGCCCTGGGCTTCCCGGCCTCACCCTCAGACTCCCTTACCTGCAGGTCACCAGGCCCTTGCTCCACTGCCCAGCCATGCCTCTTCCTGCCCCAGCCCTGTGCTCCAGCTACAGCAAACCCCCTGCAGACCCGCCTGTAATCCCGCCGCTGTATCCTGGGAGACGCCCTTCCCCTCCCTCCCCCTGGAGCTCCAACCCTCCGGGTTGCACCTGCACAGCCTGGGGCCTCATAACACCCCGTATGTGTCTGAAACATGCTCTGGAGGATGGGGCTGCAACTTCACATGCATCACCACTGCCCAGCACAGAGCCTGGGCCCGGTGGGGTTAGTGAACAGATATGGCACAGTCAGATCAGAAGCCTCAGCTCACCAGTTACTCCTGATCGGTTCTCACTGCATTTTTGTCTTTCCAACTAGAGTGCCAGCCCCTTGGGTGCAGGAACTGTACCTCCTGCTCCTTATGCGTCTGTCCGGGTTCAGCTCTGTTGACAGCAAGAGGAGTTGGAGTCTTGCTGTGACTCAGGGGACCCGCCTGGATTCTCCGAGGCCTTCCCAGGACCCTGAGTTCCCGGGCACCAGGAAGGTTCTGGGTCTCCCTGGGGCTTTACCCCTTTCCAGGGACTGCAAGGTCAGAGATGCCTCCTGCCACCCCAGACCCTGGCCTGGAGCCCACCCAGGTTGATTTTAGGGCTGGCCAGAAGGAGGGCTGAACGAGACAACTGGTGATGGGGCACTTTTCTCTGGACAATATGAGACAGAGGAGGCAGAACGCACTCCTGAGCAAGTTTCCTGCTGAGGCAGTGGCCAGGCACTGCTAATAAGCCAGCGTATTGGAGAGAAGCTGTCGGCCGCTGTCACCCGCCCCGCCCGCTGCTGCAGTCACCTGGCCTCTTGGTTTGGGGATGAGCTGGGCTGGGGCTCAGGGCCTAGAACCTTAGTCCCCAGAACGTCCTCACCAGGCAGAAACGCAAGCCCGGTAGGGTCCCTGCTCGTGTAGGGCTGTTGGGCCACGGGGCCCAGGAAGACTTGGGGACCACGACGAGGCCCGTCCCCAGGTGGTTTCTCCTCCTCTCTGGTGGGGGCTCAGCTTCCTCCCAGGACAGGCCCACGTGGGGAATCTGTGGGTCATCCGGGTATCCTACCCACGAGGACATCCCCCACTGGTTGACACGCTTCCCAGCTTCAGCCTCCGGCACTTGGCAAGCTGGTTGGAATCGCCCAGCACAGAGCTGAGAGGAGAGGCCAGGAGGGCAGGCACTGGACCAAGACCAAGACAGTCACTGTCACCTGCTTCACCTTGAAGCTCGTCCCCATCCTCATCCCCTGCAGGACGGGCTCTCCAGAGAAGCTGAGAGCCTGGCCCTGAGCAGGTGTTGAAGCAGGGAGGGGGATGGAGGGCGGAGGACACTGTGTGCAGAGTCCAGGTGCGGGGAGGCAGGTCAGGGACAGAGCCCCCTGGCAGGAAGCTCTCCCCGGCCAGCGCTGGTCAGGTGCGCCCAAAGGTTGCTGCGTCCCCATCTGCACCGCCCCCTTCGGGCCCTGGACCCTGCTCTCCCGGTCCTGTCTTTCCCAGGTGTCCTGAGATGCCTGGCTTTGTCAGCAGTTGCTGGGACAGGACACCAGCCCTGACAGCTCTTGTCAGGGCCTCTCAGGGCTCATTCACACTGGGGAGGCGAGGAGAGCCAATTCCCTGACCCAGACTCAGGGCTGTGTGCCGGAGAGGGTGCGGGGCTGCCGACAGCCCCCGCCCCTCCCCCAAAAGGTGGGCACGGGAGACAAAGCCGCCAGTGTCCGCCATGCCCCAGGGCTCCCCTCTGCTCTCCTCCCTGCTCTGCCTCCCCGTCCCTCTCCCTGCACCAGACAGCACCACGGGCGGCAGATAAATTGCCCAGGGATGAGTGATGCTGAGTACTGAGTGAACCTGCTTGGAGGATGGGAGGGAAAGAAACCTTTTGATACAGCAACATCAGCCCTCCCCCTCCGATCCTGGGACAGGGAAAGGATTGGAGGCCAGATCTTGGCGGTTCCCTTAGCCCCGGTATCTTGGGCTTCTGGCCTGCAAGTCAGGGACCCAGGAGTCCCGGCTGCATATCAGCACCCTCAAACCACCGCACACGTCTCACGGAATCCAAAGCTCTTCGGGGGCTGCCCGTGATGCCGTGCTGCCCCTTGAATCTGCTCATTTCCCGGCAGGGGGCCTGGCTGGGAGTGTCTGCCATGTCCTCCACTCCCAAGGTCTCCAGCTTCACCTTTGGTGAACCATCCAGTTTGCGGAGCACCTGTGTTCCCGCCCTAGTCTCGGGGTGATCTTCTAAGCTACAGTGGGGGGCTCCTCACGTTCCCTCCTGAGGCTCTAACTGCTCAGTCATTGCCTGGCAACTCCCAGGTCCAGCTTGGGACTCCAGTCTTTCTCTTTTTTTTTTATTTTGACCACACCACGCGGCATGTGGGATCTCAGTTCCCCGACCAGGGATCAAACCCATGCCCCCAGCATTGGAAGCATGGAGTCTTTTTTTTTTTTTTTTTTTTTTTTTTGCGGTACGCGGGCCTCTCA
>NC_041229.1:7834337-7835868 GCF_002837175.3 Physeter macrocephalus | reverse complement strand
TTTGCGGTACGCGGGCCTCTCACTGTTGTGGCCTCTCCCGTTGCGGAGCACAGGCTCCGGACGCGCAGGCTCAGCGGCCATGGCTCATGGCCCCAGCCGCTCCGTGGCATGTGGGATCCTCCCGGACCGGGGCGCGAACCCGTGTCCCCTGCCTCTGCAGGCGGACTCTCAACCACTGCGCCACCAGGGAAGCCCGGAAGCATGGAGTCTTAACCACTGGACCGCCAGGGAAGTCCCCAGTCTTTCTCAAGGTAGGGAGGACCCAACTTCTTTTCCTTTCCTGCTTCTCCCCCAAACTGTAGTAAAGGTAGCGTATTTAGGGCTGTTCTTCATCCCGTGAGAACTCCAGAAAAACATACTAATGGCCCAAAGAGGCTAACCAGAGACCTGCCTCCTTTCTGGAAAAACTGGTGAAAATCTAAGACTGCCTCTGAAATCGGGCCCATGATAGCACGGTGGATAAGAACATGTGTGCAATTCTCAGCCCCCTCACTTCCAAGCTACCAGCCACTGGGCAATTTGCTTAACTCGATTTCCTGGTCTCTAAAATACCTACTATGTGGCAGTGCTGTGAGGACTTAATGAGGTCACATAGATAAAACACACAGCACAGCACACACGGTAAGTTCTCAGTGTAAGCTACTCGCTGTTGCTCTGATTCTCCTGTGATCACTCACTGCCTGGGACAGAAGGAACGTGCCTCCCAGCCCAGGTGCTGGGCAGAATGCTAAGGACACCGTGTCCCCAGGGCCCTTCTGGGAGGCTCAACAGGCAAGCCTCCGAAGTTGGATCCAAATATTGAGTGATTACACTCAGTCTTTCTCTGAGATGCTAAAGGTTCTTAGGCAGAAACCCTGTGGGTTCCAGGCAAGGGGCTGAGGGCATTGTTTCTTCTTCCAAATGAGTAGTCTCAGAACAATCAGACTCAGGGTCCTGCAACTAGAAGTGATCTCAGAGACTGTCTTTGCTAGAGACTGGGATCATAGACTTTGCCCCATCCTACCCATTTTACAGGTGAGGACACTGAGGCCTGAGAAATTGTGACCCAGCTAGCCATCAGCAGAATAAAAATAAGATGCAGCTGAATCATCCTCCATTATGAGATGCTCTTTCCTCTCTTCTCAGGGCTGCTGTCCTTTAAATAAGCTAACACAGGCAAGAGGCTCCGTGTGGGCAACAGGTGTTGGATGTTACAGGTACTGTCAGTTAGGCTCCGGGAACTCCGGGTAGGAGGGAAGAAGGGAAGGGTCGGCCTTCGGTGTGACCACAGGCCCTCTGTCTGCTTGCTTTCCCTCTTTGGCTTTTCTTCTCTAGGCCAGAGAAGTAGGGAGACAGGAGAAAATCTGGTTTCTAACGCCAGAAAAAAAAAAAAAAGACAGGGAAACTTCTGGAAAATTCTGTAACTTTAGACAGGAAAAAGGCCAGACTCCCTGGCTGCTGACAGCCTTTCAGGCCTGGCTGTAAGGGGTATGTGTGTGTGTGTGTGTGTGTGTGTGTGTGTGTGTGTGTGTGTGTGTGTGTGTGTGAGACT